>NC_045451.1:245795-335207 GCF_002776525.5 Piliocolobus tephrosceles
GAGCCATCTGTATACCATTCTAGTTTAGCATTATCCAGTGGCATCTCTTGTAGGTCTGTTCTGGAGGTGAGAAGTCAGTCAGTCATCAGAACACAGTCACGAGGGGTCTTGTGGGAAGGGCCTGGCAAGAGAGTGGCCGGATTAAGATTATTATACTGGGAAGTAGTAATATTGGAAGATGGTACAAGCAAAATTTGATAAGAAGCTAACCGGTTGACAGACACATGTTGAGTATGATGAGAGTTTAGAAGGGTCTCAAGAGAATGTGGCACAGAAATGGTAAGGGGGGAACACGTAATTATTTCTCCAACAGACTACGGAAGGGCCATGGTTGCTATTGTTCTCACACAAGGAGGCAACCCTCGCGCCACCGGGTCCAGGTGTTGGCTGTAACAGCCTAGCGGTCTCTGATGATCACCATGCTTCTGGATCAGTACCCTGGAGGCAGTACCTCCAGTTTCGTGTGTGAAAAGGGAGAAAGGCAGTTTGTAGTTTGGGTGCCCTAAGGCTGGGGCATTAGTTAGAATTTCCTTTATTTGTTGTACAGCTGATTGTCCCTCAGGACTCCACAAGACAGGATCGGGTTGTTTATTTTTTAGGTATGCCTACAGAGTTTGAGCCATAAGGAAGAAATTTGGTATCCAGTTTTTGTTTGTTTGTTTGTTTGTTTTTGAGATGGAGTCTTGCTCTGTCGCTCTGGCTGGAGTGCAGTGGTGCAATCCCAGTTCACTGCAAGCTCCACCTCCTGGGTCCACACCATTCTCCTGCCTCAGCCTCCTGAGTAGCTGGGACTACAGGCACCCACCACCATGCCTGGCTAGTTTGTTTGTATTTTTAGTAGAGACGGGGTTTCACTGTTTTAGCCAAGATGGTTTCAATCTCCTGACCACGTGATCCGCCCACCTCAGCCTCCCAAAGTGCTGGGATTACAGGCGTGAGCCACTGCACCCAGCCACTGGTATCCAGTTTCTACAATAGCCAGGCAGGACCCAGAATCCTCTAAGTTGTTTGTGACAAGCATTGGGAAAGCTAAAATTCCTCTCACTGTGTCAGGGTTAATTCTCAGTCCTTTGACTGAGATAATTTTCCCCCCAAATACTTAACTTGCAGCAAGCATAGCTGAAGTTTGTCTTCGGACACTTTGTGTCCCTTGGTGGCTGTTTGAGTAAATATAGACTATCTTCATGGGAGGAAGATCGTGTGTCTGAACAAAGGAGAAGGTCGTCTCCATACTGAATGAGTGTTGAGCCCTGGGGAAAAATTAAATCCTCTAAATCAGCTTTTAATATTTGGGAAAAGTAAGTGGGACTTTCTGTATACCCTTGATTCATTACAGTCCACATATATTGCCCTTCTTTCCAAGTAAAGGTAAACCAATACCAGCTGTCTGGATCTACAGGAGTACTAAAGAAGGCACGGCAGAGATCTGCCACTGAGAAATACTGGCTGGTAGTGGGTATAGCTGATAGGACATGTGGGTTGGGACTACTGGGTGTCTGGGTATTGCGATATTATCTACTGTCCTCAAGTCCTGTACAAATGTCCATCCCCTCTGGCTTGTTTATTTTTGTTTTTGTTTTTACAGGGAATATAGGGCTGTTGCAGGGGCTTGTGCAGGGAATAGTGAGTCTTCTTCTCAGTTAATCTTGTATGGTAGGGGCGATTCCATCTATAACTTCCCATCAGAGAGGATACCGTTTAAGGTTGGGGAGGGGTTTCTTTGGGTTTATCGCTACCTTTATTGGAGTGGCTGAGAATATTTTCCCCGTATCTGTATTTGACTGAGACTGTAAGTGGGAAGGGACATCCTTAAGCAAATGCTTCACTTCTGGAGTTAACAGGAAGACTGGGGAAGCTAAAAGTTTTACTGTTTTCTGCTCTGTATTCCAATGTTCTCTCTCCTCTTCTAGTATTTCCTTCTCTGTCTCATTTCCCTTTCCCAGTCACAAGATGGTGTCTTAATATTACTAGTACTAAATCGTGGTGCATTGTCAGGACTTGTTTTTTTCTTTTCGAGACAGAGCTGTCAGCCAGGCTGAAGTTCAGTGGCACAACTTTGGCTCACTGCAACCTCCGCCTCCTGAGTTCAAGTGATTTTCCTGCCTCAGCCTCCCAAGTAGCTGGGATTACAGGCATGTGCTACCACACCCAGCTAATTTTTGTATTTTCACTAAAGACGAGGTTTCACCATTTTGGCCTGGCTGATCTCCTAACCTCATGTGAGCCACCTGCCTCGGCCTCCCAAAGTGCTGGGGTTACAGGCATGAGCGACTGTGTCTGGCTGTCAGGATGTTTTTTAATTTGATATTGTTAGTCCCTGGCTCCAATTCTAGAAAAAGTTCACCTTTCGATGAAAAAGAGATAAGAGCATTATGGATGTTGAGGAGATCACAGCCCAAAAGACTGACAGGGGCTGCAGGCACATTAGAAACACAAGGGACCAACTGAGCATGTCACACTTGGAGCCCAGGGCGGGGGATCTGAACCCAAAGAAACGGGAAGGTTTAGGTTTAGACTTAAAACATGAGAGAGTTTTATAGACACACCACCATGTTCATTCTTTCATTACTCTGAGGTAATGAATCATTATTATAATAATAATGATAAACATGTTTTTTATAATATATATAATATAAAACATAATATCTATAATAAAGATAAATATATTAATCTCTCCCAATTTGTCAGGGTAGACTATTTGGAGCAGTGAAACCCCTGTACTTCCTGGGAGCATCCCTAGTCTTCCTGAGTTGCATTTTCTTGCCTTTTCTTTCATTTCAGCCTAATGCAATCCCTGTTAAGGTGTCCTGGTCTTTTACAGTAGTAACAGACTGGGAGGGAAGAGTCCTCAGACCTAAGAGCTTAAAATCTTTCTGGGCCTGAGATGTTTGAAAAATTAATTGCTTTAACTGTAATGCATAACTTGATCAATCTTTAGTTTTTCCTTTTTATCACAGTGCAGGATAATTAGTCAGCTAAGTTAACTAGTTCATTAGTTGTGGCTGTGGCCCAATTTATCATGTTGCATTTTATAAGGGTGGCTAAATCATCACCTAGTCTAAGAAATTTGCATTTAATAATGTAGCATTTTTATTGTTTTCATAGCAATCAGCTGACATCCCACAATATTGTCTAAAAGTTTTATCAAAACGTGTGAAATAATCTAAAACTGATTGATTTGGGTTCTGGCAGCATTGTTGGATTTTGTTCCAATCCACAGCCCTTTGGGACACTGAAGGGATGATATTTAACAGAACAGTAGTTAGTTCCTGAGCATCTTTGCACCTGTCTTCAGGATTTTGGGAGGCTGGTTCATTTGGTCTTCCTGGCCCTTTAGGGGTCAGGTCTGCTACAATGTCTGACCACTGTGTTTTTCCAGCCACTTAGCTGTAGCTTCTGAGACCAGTATGTGGACCAGCTGATAAAGGTCTGAATGACCTGGGTCATAGGTTCTGATAATGAGCTCAAACTCTTGAGCAAACCCAATTGGATCTTACGGGAGGCAGGAAATTCTTTGTGCTTCGCAACTCAGCCGTTGACCAGGGTTCATAGACAATCACGGGGGTTCCCCTAACTGTTAACGGTTGTTCCCGAAACAGGTTGCTCATGAGAGAAGTCCCTATGGTGTCCCCCTTTTCCACATCTTCCAGATGAGAGGCTGCCACTGGGGTTACCAGAGAATCGGCAGGAAGTAGGGTCTTGGAAGTTAGAGTCTCTACTGCCTTCGGCAGGCAAGGAGGAGAATAGGGTAGATTGGAACCTGAAGGAGAGGAGGGGAGAGTCTGATCCAGGAAGTTCAGTGGGGTAAGGGTACAGTGGGGGTGTAGGTGGAGGTAGGGGAGACACTAAGGGGGAAGGAATTTGGAGGATTTTTTTTTTTTTTTAGACGGAGTCTCGCTCTGTCGCCCAGGCTGGAGTGCAGTGGCCGGATCTCAGCTCACTGCAACCTCCGCCTCCCGGGTTTACGCCATTCTCCTGCCTCAGCCTCCCAAGTAGCTGGGACTACAGGTGCCCGCCACATCGTCCGGCTAGTTTTTTGTATTTTTAGTAGAGACGGGGTTTCACCATGTTAGCCAGGATGGTCTCGATCTCCTGACCTCGTGATCCACCCGTCTCGGCCTCCCAAAGTGCTGGGATTACAGGCTTGAGCCACCGCGCCCGGCCAGGATTTCTTTAAGAGAGATAAAAGATTATAGAGTTCTTAATTGGCAGTTTAAGTTATTTGTTGGCTTCCTGTAGCTACTTTCATGGTACCTAGAGAGTAGCAAGTGGGGGGAAAGATCCTTTAGGTATGCATAGAGAGATTTGATACCCCCCAACTACCATGAAAGTAGCTCTCCCATTCTGGTTTCTTAGTTTTTGTGCCCACGTTTTCCATTCTGGTTTGCGGGCACACTAAATTGGGCATCTCAAAAGATCCCCAGTTAGGCCTTTGTAACTTGGAATCTACTTTGGTTATAGTGGTCCACTTGGTTAAATATTTGCATGACGATTTGTCATAAGTATTTTGCGTGTACCCTGCCGGAGTTTCTAAAGGTGGAACTTCATGTTCCTCAGCTGCTGGGGTTTTAGCTAATTTAGAGGCCTCATTCCCTATAATTTAAGGTTCCCCTTCAGATTCAACCAAGTTGGGAAGTGTGTGAGACCCAAAGTGTGTTGCTTGGGGACCTGGCTTTTCAGGGCCATTATTCCTTGAATCAGTTCAGTTCACCCTTGTCACAGCTACCTGGCAAAGTGCGTCAGGGGCTCCAGGTGTGGGAGGGGTCAGCTCCTTATATGCACCCACCAGATGAGATTAGACCTTAAGTACGTTCTTCTGAGGGAACCAGATGAGATTAGACCTTAAATACCTTCTTCTGAGGGAAACGAGATGCGATTAGACCTTAAGTACGTTCTCCTGAGGGGAACCAGATGCGATTAGACCTTAAGTACGTTCTCCTGAGGGAAACCAGATGCGATTAGACCTTAAGTACGTTTTTCTGAGGGGAACCGGCTCAAAGCTGCTGCACGTCCTAAGGAGCTTTCCTCCCAGACACCCTCACATGATTTTCAGTCGCCTGACAATGCCCTGAAGGGCTGAGGGGAGTAAAGTGCTCTTATTTCCTTAGAAAATTCCACACTCATAAGCTAGAGGGTTTGGAATTGGTCAAATCCATAGCGGTAAAGGATTGAAACACACACACACACAACCCAACAAGACGGAAACAACAAAACAGCTAAGCAAAACTAACAATGATCACACAACTTACATGATTTCTGAGCACTCAAGTGTAAGCAGAAATTAACAACAGCAGGTTGTTAATGCTAACTTTAGTCATTTAAAAAGAATTTGCAAGACAAAATCCCAAACCAGTTCCTTACCTACTGATAGGAGCCCAAGTTGAACAGTGCTCTCCACAGATGCAGAAGCAGACAGGCTGCCTTCCTTGATGGAAGCGAGTGGAAACTCCCAGGAAAAAAGGAGATTTTTTTTTTTTGAACAGCAAGTAAACCTCTGACCCCCAACTGAAAAACCCTGGAAGATCAGGGATCCCTGGAAAAAAGAGGTCCCAGACTTCAGCACATTGTCCTATTGGTTTGGGCTACAAGGTGCCCAGACCAGTGCCAAACACCAATAGGACAGCTGCTACAGGCTGGGCCACCTTCACTCAGGTTCCCTTAGTGGTTACCAGATGTCAATCGAGAAAAATGATGAGCCCAGTCTCAATCATTTTACGAGGCTTATTTGCCAAAGGTAAGGACTCGTGCCTGGGAGACAGGTCTATACCTTTCTCCAAAGATTATTTCAAGGGCTCCAAATTTAAAGGGG
The DNA here is from genome assembly GCF_002776525.5 of Piliocolobus tephrosceles. NCBI lineage: Eukaryota > Metazoa > Chordata > Mammalia > Primates > Cercopithecidae > Piliocolobus > Piliocolobus tephrosceles. The sequence goes on from NC_045451.1 coordinate 251,605, forward strand.
AAAGGGTGGGATATTGAGAAGTACACAAATTTCAAATAAGAGGAGGGTAGGGGAAAATAGCCATTTTCTTTGTCTGGTTCAGTGAATCTGCATTTTTTTTTTTTTTTTAACATAAGATGACAAATGGGGCAGAGGAATCTGCATTATTACATAAGGTAACATAGACAAAACATAACAAAAGGGCAGGGGAACAGTCAGATATGCATTTGAATCCGGTAGGCAGGGGATGACTGCACCTGTAAAGATAAGCTATCGATTTACATTACCATGGCGAAATGTTAACAGAAACACCTTAGGGTAGAAATCTTGGAGCTCACCAGGAATTTCCTTGTGGGCAAAATATGGGGGAGGTGTGTAGGTTTTCATCTTGTAGCCCTCTTATTTAGGAACCAAAAGGGGAGGCAGGTTTGCCTGACCCAGTTCCCAGCTTAACTTTTCCCTTTGGCTTAATGAGTTTGGGGTGGCAAGATTTACTTTCCTTTCACAGTATGTAAGCCCTGGGTCTGGGGGAGCCCTGGGTCTGGGGGTGATGGTTGGGAATCCACCATCTTGTCTCACCACTGCCAGAGACACAGATGTGGCTTCTGTTCATAAGTCCCTATTAAATGTTTCTCTCTAAAGAACTAGATTTACCAGCCTCTTTCTTTGGCCTCTCAGCTTCCTCTGACTTTGGGGCAGATTTGTATAGGCCTGGCCACTGAGGAACAATCACTAACCATCAGGAAAATGCAAATCAAAACCACAATATCATTTTATACCTACCAGGATGACCATAATACAAGGCTATGAGAGGGAGGTGTCTGGGGTCCCTTCAACCTGCCGTCCATTCTCATCAAAGTCATCCCTCTGCTCACTGAGACAGATGCACAGCTGACTGCCTCCTTTGGAAAGGCTGATCAGAAACTCACAGAATGCAACTGTTCATCTCTCACCTGTGTGTGACCTGGAGGCCCCCTTCCCGCTTTGAGTCTTCCTGCCCTTGCTTCAAGTTGTCCCGCCTTTCCAGACTGAACCGATGTTCTTCTTACATACATTGATTGATGTCTCATGTCTCCCTAAAATGTATGAAACGAAGCTGTGCCCCAACCACCTCGGGTGCATGTTATCAGGGCCTCCTGGGGCAGTGTCACGGGTGCATCCTCAACCTTGGAAAAATAAACTTTCTAAATTGAGACCTCAGAGTTTCAGGGTTCACGAGGTACATAAACAACAAGTAAGGGCAAGAATGTGGAAAAACTGAAACCCTCATACATTGCTGGTGAGAATGTAAAATGGTGTAGCCACTTTGGAAAACAATTTGGCAATACTTAAAAATGTTAAACAGTTACCACATGAAAACTGAAGTCCACACAAAAGCTTGCACATGAATGTTCATGGCAGCATCACTCATAATAGTCAAAATATGCAAACAACCCAAATGTCAATCAACTGATGGATAAAATGTAGTATATCCATATAATGGAATAGTTGTTAATTTGTTTTATTTATTTAATGAAATATTCATCAGCAATAAAAAAGAACTAGCTGCTGATGTCTGCTATAATATGGACCTTGAGAACATTGTTAAATGAAAGCAGTCACAAATGACTCCATGTTTTGTGTTTCCATCTATATGAAACGTCTAGAATAGGTAAATCTATAGAGGCAGAAAACAGATTAGTGGTTGCCAGGGGCTGAGGGAATGGAAGTGGGAAATGACTGTTTATGGGTATAGGGTTTCTTTTCGGGATGATAACATTCTCCTAAAATTAGATTGTGGTATCGGTTCCACAACACTGAAAAACCACCTCACCTTACATTGGTGAATTTTATAGTACATGGATTAGATCTCAACAAAAACTTTTATTGAAGAAAAGATTTATCTGGAGATGGAGAGTGGTGATGGTTGCATAGTATGAATATACTTACTGTCCTTAAAAATTAAGGTGATAAATCTTGTTATAAATAACAATAAAAAATGAGTTTCAATAAATTATTTGGGGACATTTGCGTCTTATGCCTTAGCTTGGAACAACTCTCCTGTGAATAAAATGCTTGTGATGTGTTAAGCAACTGTGTTTATATCTGACATGAGTGACTTACAAAATGACGGTAAGGAATTTTTTAGAAGTCAATAGCCTGACCTTAATAAGGGCTCAGATTTCTCTGGCGTGTACCTTGTGCCAGTGAAGTACAGGATATTTTGTTTTTTCATCCCATCTCATGGATGAGGAAACTGAAGTTTATTGAGATAACTTATGGCAAGGCACAGATGAACCTGAACATACCGTTATGTAACTAAAACCCTCACTGTTAACCACTATGCTTATATTCTGTGCCTCTCTGCTTTACTTAATTATAAAATGAAAGAGATTTAGATGATCTCTAATATCCTACCAACCTGAAATTCTTGTTTCATTACAAGAAAGCATTTCGTATATAATTGGGAAATATTCTGTATTATGTAAAAAGTTTAATCTGGCAGTGAGCTGCACTTGTGAGTGTATATTATCAAAGCACCTTATGGTGCTGTGTCCCAGAGGAAACCAAACATGGAACCCATTTCAATCCCCAGGCCAGCAGGCTCCTCAGACTGCAGTTCTCACCATGCCACAGCCCATCTGAGAGACACCACAGCATCTGCACAGTGATTTTTTGTTGTCATTGTTTTTGAGATGGAGTCTCTGTCACCCAGGCTGGAGTGAAGTGGTGCAATCTCAGCTCACTGCAACCTCCATCCCCCGGGTTCAGGCGATTCTCCTGCCTCAGCCTCCCGAGTAGCAGCACCACGCCCGGGTGATTTTTTGTATTTTTAGTAGAGACGGGGTTTCACCATGTTGGTCAGACTGGTCTTGAACTCCCGATCGCAGAGGCGATCCACCGGCCTTTGCTTCCCAAAGTGCCGGGATTACAGGCCTGAGCCACCGCGCCCGGGCATGATTTGTTGTAAATTTGTCATCCAAAGGACCACCAGGATGGCTAGATAGTAGACAAGAGTTTTACTGTCAGTGTCAGTTTGCAAACCAGGGGGAGTCTCTAACATGAACCCAAAGTGCTCTCTCAGAAGAACAGAAATTAGAGGTTTTATTTTAAAAAGAAATATTAACTTATTTCTCTTGGAGAAAGTTCATAGGCATTAGTAAGGGTCTGGGGAGCTCTGACTGGGGAGCGAAGCCAGGGGAGCCTGATCAGCCCTGGAGGTGCAAGTTATGCTGAAACTATGGAATAAAACTGGCTTCAGGTCGGGCGCGGTGGCTTCCTCCAGTAATTTCAGCGCTTTGGGAGGCCGAAGCGGGCGGATCACTTGAGGTCAGGAGTTCGAAACCAGCCTGGCCAACATGGTTAAACCCCGTCTCTACTAAGTATAAAAAAACACTAGCCGGGCTGGCACCTGTAGTCCCAGCTTAAGGGGAGGCTGAGGCAGAAGCGCTTGAACCCGGGAGGCGGAGGCTGCAGTGGGCCGAGATCACGCCACTGCACTCCAGCCTGGGCGACAGAACGAGACAACGTCTCAAAAAAAAAAAAAAATTTTTTTTTTCTTTATAAAAAGAAACAAAAAATCTGGTTTCGGGTTACAACAGGCAGCTCAGCAGCCGGCCTGATGGTGACACTCCTCAAGGACGGCCTGCCCAGTGCTTCCCCCCTACCCCGCTGCTCGACTCTGCTGTGGTTGGGTATGGCAACGACGACACATTTTTATGATCAAGTTTCACAAATGACACCCACGAACTGTCTCGCTAACACACAGCACATACGATGACCCGAAACGGACACCAGAAAGGAAAAAAACGAGCCGCAGTGCCGGGCATGCCGGGCCTTTCTGAAGACGTCCCCATCCGTGGCTGCAGGACAGCCCGGGCGGCGGCGGGGGCCTCAGGGCGGGTGCGTCGGGGCAGGGCACGGCGAGCCCGGGGCTTCTCAGGACCACCAGGCCACCTGGACGCTGGGGAGGAACCCCCCACTCCGACGCCTGCTAGGAGGGCACCGACCGCGCTCCACTGTGGCCAGGTTGCCGCCGCTCCGGGCGGCCAATGACAAGCTAGCGCGGCGCCTGTACGCGCACGGCGCCAGCCCGTACGCACGACGTCAGCACGCACGGCGTCAGTGCGTGCGCGCCCAGAGGTTCCGCCCGGCGGCAGTCCCAGTGGAGCTTGCGGGTGCGGGTGGGACCGGTTTCGTCTGTGGGCCCGGGGGCGGCGGGGGCCGAGGAGTGAGGGGCCGGCTGAGCCCACCACCTCGCTGGGCCCTCCCTGGCTCCCGGCCTCGGGCGGCGGCGAGCGCGCGGGTCGCCATGTCGTACATGCTTCCGCACCTGCACAATGGCTGGCAGGTGGACCAGGCCATCCTCTCGGAGGAGGACCGCGTGGTGGTCATCCGCTTCGGCCACGACTGGGACCCCACCTGCATGAAGATGGACGAGGTCCTGTACAGCATCGCCGAGAAGGTAGCGCGCCGGACCCTCCCGCCCTGCTGGCTGTGCTTCCGCAGCGGCCCCGCGCCTCTGCCCCGCCGGCCTCGCCTGGGGGCGCGAGCCGTTCCCCGAGGAGGGGCCGCGGCGCCGTCGTCCAGGCGACTCCTTCCCGTGCTGTGGACGAGCGCTCTCGGGGACTGTGCCGGCGTTTCGCGCCTTTTTCTGCAGGGAGATCCTGTAGTTGGTCACATTTTAAGGGGTTTATGATCCCCCTCCCCTCAAAGAAATTCATTATTTCTGTTGATAAGGCGTTTTTCCCAAACTTACAGTGCAGTGAACAAAATACACTTGCAGGTTTTGAGAGCGCGGATCCTTAATTTAAAAGGATGCCTTTTTTTGGTACCGTATTTGTTTGTTGTATGTGTAAAGCAGAACTTTCATGTTAATAGCATAAGAAATCCTGTTTTTCTATTGGTGGTGTTTTCTTCCACCACGCTTTTTGTAAGTCATGTGATTTATAGTTTAGAGTGATTAAGATGCCGAAAACATCAGGAGAAAATAGAAATATGTTTTGTTAGAACTAGTTTTCTGAATTTCTAATATTAGTACATTGAGTGGTCTTGGCACTTACTTGCTGACAATAAAAGTTGTAGGACACTATTTTATAACCAGGTTTCATTCTTTTTCTGTGGTTCCTCATAGCAATTTTAGGATGACATTTATTTAGGTTTTGCAGCTGTAGCAGTAGGGCAAAGGACACAAATACTAGGGTGTTAATAAAATATTTGCCATATTAATTTTCCGTAAGTAATTTGAGCGGTTATTCATTTTAAAAGTAACGTTGAAGCTATCTTTTCTTTCACAGATGCTAAAAAGTAGGCTGGGTTAAAATAACTCCTTTGAGTAAAGAGTAACAGATATAAAGACGTTTTATATTGAGGAAAAAGAAAGACTATCTGGCCTGCCATTTATTAATTCTTGCTATTTCTTATTTAGTAGGAGAGGCATGATGTTAGGAACTGTTGTTATATTTTAGTTATTACAGGAGTCTCTTGGAGTGCTTACTAAAATGCATCTGTGATTCTGAGTCTATGGGTATGGGGTGAAGTCCAACAATGACTTTTTAAAGAAGCCCCTCAGGGAATTCTCATGTGACCTGACCTTGAACCACACACTTAGAAACCCTTCCATGGGGGTCAGGGACAGAGGCGGAGTGCTTTATTACCAGCCATCTCCCAGCCTCTTCCTCTTAGACACCAGGACACTGAGGACTTGAGGAGCTGCCCAGGGAATCAGGAGAGCAGCAGCTCTCTCACACTGGGACTTCTGCCAGCCAGGGGTTAGAGATGATGAGTGAGGAGTGCCAGCACATCAGCTTTTCATTGCTTGGCTTGTGGTGGACAAGGGCAGATACTGGAAATCCAGCGAAGAATTGACGAAGAGCAGTTTCCCAATAAGTAAATCACTGCTTTTAAATCACTGACTTTGAGTTACGAGTTCTAGAATCTTTCACTGTTCTACCTTGCAGGTGGTGGCATAAACATCAGCTGGTGTTCAGATCCTGCTGCCGGCAGCTCGAGGCTAGGATGGCTGGCGATGTGAGGGCCTTTGTCTCATCACATCCAGGCAGAGCTCAGCAAGATGCTCTTAGCTAGGAAACAGATTTTATGTGTTAATGTAAGTGTTTAGGGTCTTTGCCAGATGTGCTCTTTTTTTCGGATTCCTTTATGTCCAATTTCTTTGTTATTACAGAATGAATCACTATATCACTAGTGGACACACACTTAAGGACAGTTGAAATGGGCTCACTTTGGGGTTTTTTTTTTTTTTTTGCTCTTTTAAAATAGTTTGATTTTTGTTTTTGTCCAAAAATTCGGAGTGCTTTATTAATAAACTTTTAATGCAAATATTATAGTATAATTATTAAAAGCGCAAACCTAGGCCAGGGACGGTGGTTCATGTCTGTAATCCCAGCACTTTAGTTGGGAGGCCAGTGTAGGCAGATCACTTGAGCCCGGGAATTCGAGACCAGCCTGGACATTATGGTGAAACCCCTTCTCTACTAAAAGTACAAATGCCAGACGTGGTGGCACATGCCTGTAGTCCCAGCTACTTGGGAGGCTGAGGTGGGAGAATCACCTGAGCCCGGGAAGTCAAGGCTGCAGTGAGCCATGATTATACCACTGAACTCCAGCCTGGGCAACAGGAGTGAGACCCTGTCTCCAAAAATAAGTGCAAAACTGAAATGCGTTAAAAGACTATTCATGTTTTATTTTCTTCTTAGTATATGGGCAAAATTTGACTTTCTAATTCTGGAAGCCCTTTTTGGGGAAGCTCAACAGAAATTTTTGAAATGTAAGGTTTTAGTATAAAGAACAATATAACTATTTAAAAATTTCCCTGTGCAGAAATGGCAGATAATGGAGAATCTTCCTTATCTTGTTATGAGTCCTGTCTGGATATCCCAGCTGTTTTAAAGTGAGTAACAGTTGCAAATGTTCGGGCTGGACTTGATACGATTTTTCCTAGATGTGTTGTATTGATCTGCTGCTTCCACAGGGCCCACTTGACCTCATGCTGGGTTAGAGTTGAGCTGTAAACTTCAGGAAGAAAGTTAGTCTGGAAACAGAGCTACACTTAAATATTTCACAGGTGCCTAGAGTTTGCTAACAAGTGTGGGGCAATTCATTTGATAAAGTGATAATAATAAAGTTTTCAGCTAGGCACTATGTCGCACGCCTGTGGTCCCAGCACTTTGGGAGGCCGAGGTGGGTGGTTCCCTTGAGCCCAGGAGTTTGAGAGCAGCCTGGGCAACATGGTGAAACTTTGTCTGTACAAAAAGTGCAAACATTAGCTGAGCGTGGTGGCCAGCGCCTGTGGTCTCAGCTACTCAGTAGGCCAAGACGGAAGGGTATGAGTCCAGGAGTTCAAGGCTGTGACAAGCTATGATCGCGCCACTGCATGCCAGCCTGGGTGACACAGTGAGACCCTGTCTCAAAAAAAAAAGAGTTTTCTATTTAGCAGCTGATTTTATGCAGTTTTGAAGCCAGACAATTTTGTGTACCTTTGAGCTGTCTTTCCATTTTGTAGGGACACTGTCACAGCAGTGCTTTGGGGTTCACTGTCACCTGAATCCCATGATGGGTGAGAAGACTGAATGGGATATTTAAGTTTTGTGTTAGAAAGCCCACGCAGATAGAGTTTAAAGTAGCATCAGTGAGCTGGGCACTGTGGCACGTTCCTGTAACCCCAGCTACTCAGGAAGCTCAGACGGGAGATGAGCGCAGGAGGTCAAGGCTGCGGTAAGCTATCATTGTGCTACTGCACTCCACCCTGGGTGACAGAGCGAGACCCCATCTCTAAAAACAAAACAAAAAAATTCCTCAGTAATATTATTGACTCATGATAGTACTTTTTTTTTTTTTTGAAACAAGAGTCTTCTTGTGTTGTCCAGGCTGGAGTGCAGTGGCACGATCTCGGCTCACTGCAACCTCAGCCTCCCGAGTAGCTGGGACTACAAGCCTGTACCACCACCATACCCTGCTAATTTTTGTATTTTTAGTAGAGATGGGGTTTTGCCATTTTGGCCAGGCTGGTCTCAAACTACTGGCCTCAAGTGAGCCAGTCACCTCAGCCTCCCAAAATTCTGGGATTACAAGTGTGAGCCACCATGCCTGACCCATGATAGTATATTCAAATAAATTGTGTATAAGGCAGATATATATTTATGGAACTTCATAGGAGCCATATTAGGGGGTCTATCTTAAGTATCACATTAAGGATCACAAAACGCCCATTGAACCAGTGAGAGTCAACACTCAGCTAAATGAGAAATCTTGTAGAAACAAACAGAATGGACATTTTTGGTGTTTCCTCTGGATTTTTGTCTCTGGATAAAAAACAGCCTTGTAGCTAGCAACAAAGTATGAGAGGTAGTAATGAGCGGTGGTTGAGGGTGCAGACTCTAGGCTCTTGGCACTTCATAACTGCATGAGCGTTACGTACTTGGCTCTGCGTGCCATCTTACCTGTGTAAAGGGGATACTCGTGCCTAACTCATAGGGTTGTAGTGGGATTAATAAAGGTTTCTAGGGCACTCCTGTCAGATAGGCAGTAATGCCACTGTTACTACTATGATTACTTCTCTCACATTACTAAGTTTGCAAGAGTTATTGTGAGAGCTGATTAAGTCAAACGTTAATTTTAGAAAGTCAAGTTACTCAGTTTTTTTATGGCTTTGACATGAATTACCTAAAAATGTAAAAATCAACACTTCGAAAATTTGTTGTGCTAACAACTACCCAGAACACTTTTCCCAGAATTTTAGGTATTTTTGTTAGCTGGTTCAGGGACTCCATACAAAAGTGTAGAGCAGTGGTTGCTATCATGTGCCAGCCTTTAGCCATGTGTTTTATAGAGTTATTTCATTGTAACTTGGCAGGTGGACTTAGAGGCATGTGGAAGAACTGCTGAGCACTTGAATTGCTGACTTGCCTAAAGAAAAAGCATACGAGGTGTGTAGGCAAGAGAGTTGGAAAAGATCCTTACAGTTGTAGGGGATCAAAGAATTTAAAAATAATTTGAGGCCAGCGCGGGGGCTCACACCTGTCATCCCAGCAGTTTGGGAGGCCGAGGCAGGCGGATCATCCGAGGTCAGGAGTTTGAGACCAGCTTGGCCAACATGGCGAAACCCCATCTCTACTAAAAATACAAAACTTAACCGGATGTGGTGGTGGGCGCCTGTAATCCCAGCTACTCGGGAGGCTGAGGTGGGAGGATCTCTTGAGGCTGGGACACAGAGGTTGCAGTGAGCCAAGATCATGCCACTGCACTCCAGCCTGGTTGACGAAGTGAGCCCCGTCTAAAAAGGAAAAGAAAAAGCTGCCTTTGTTGAGGAAGTCACAGGATGACTTGGCAGAGTGGTGTGGCTGTGCTCACCCAGCTCCTCCCAGTGCTCGACTGCCGTGGAAATGTCGCCAGCCGCAGGTGCTGCTGGATGTTTGCTGATGTCTGCCCTCAGCTCGTGCTCCTCCAGTCACCCCACAGATGCCATTTCACCAAGAAAAGGGGGGGTGAGGGGGCTGGGGAGCTCCGCTCTACCTGCCCCTTCCAGCCTCTCCTGTCTCAACTCGCGAGTCCCACAGCAACTTCCCTCCCTCTCCGTAGCCACGCCTCTTGAAAGTTGTCCACACTGAAGACCTGCTCCTCAGTCCTTCAGCCCCTTCAGTGTCCCCGTCCCACCCCGTCCCCTCTGGCAGCCTCTCTGGGGCACTCGGCACAGCTTCCGGGAGTCTCCTGCCTTGGTTTCTGAGGCTGCCTCCTTGGCATCCCTTTCCTGCCCCCAACTCTACAGTGGGCATCTGCGCTCACTCCCAAGCCTTTCCTGGCACCTGCCGCCCTGGCTGGGTTCCCTGCTGGATGTAGGTGGCGGCGGTAAGGTAGCTCTCTCCAGCCCAGACTCCTTTGTACAGCTCCAGGCCAGTCACTCCCTGGAGGGCCTTTTTCTCTGGATGTCCCTTAGTTTTCTCAAACTCAGTGTGTACAAAACTGAACCCTTCAATCCCTGCTTTCTTAGAAGTAAATACTGGCCCAGAATCCCAAGCAGAAGAGGTCCTCTGTGGGCCGTCCACCTGCGCATCTGTCCCCACTGCCCTGCACCTCTGCTGCCTTGCCCTGGTGCTGGATCTGAGACCTGGCTGCTGTTCTTGTGTCTTTCTCTTTACACATGGAATTCTCTAAGGACATATTTTCCCTGCCACCCCGTAACCACGCCACTGCCCCGTCTCCTGTGGGTAGGCTAATTCTGTCATGGCTTGGTGGAGGATCTGTCATCCGGAGTTCAGGCTTTGGAGCCAGACAGGGTGCATCTTAGCTCTGCCCCTTCCCCATGCGGTGGGGCATCACTCACGTGACCTTTCTGAGCCTGAATTCCATCGCCTAAACCGTCAGTGACATCTATTTAGAGGTGTTGAAAGAATTAGAATCCATGAGTGAGAAGTGCCTCATACATAGTGGATTCTCAAGTGAATGTTCATGAAACTGGTCTGTGGTGAAATCAGAGGATATTCAAATTCTCATGGCACATGAGCTTTATGTGGTAGTTTGCTTCTGTTAGAATTCTCGGGGTTAGATGCAGTGGGCTGGAGCCTGAAGGCAAAAGGAGAGTCACATTTGTAACTTTAAAGCTTTAAAGTTACATTTACTCAGTTGCCTTCTGATTATTATTGTTGTTGTTGTTATTTTGAGAAAGAGTCCCGCTCTGTCCTTCAGGCTGGAGTGCAGTGGCATAATCTCAGCTCACTGCAGTCTCCACATCCTGGATTCAAGTGATTCTCCTGTCTCAGCCTCCCAAGTAGCTGGGATTACAGGCGTGCACTGCCACACCCAGCTAATTTTTGTATTTTTAGTAGGGACAGGGTTGCACTGTGGTGGCCAGGTTGGTCTCGAACTCCTGACCTCAAGTGATCCACCCGCCTCAGCCTCCCAAAGTGCTGGGATTACAGGCGTGAACCACCACGCCCGGCCCTGTGCTCTGCTTATTAAATGCCTACAAATTATTAAAAACCACAGATGGTTACAATATTTACTATTTTTTATGTACAAGAGAAGAGATGATAAAAATTTGTTGTGACCTTTCTTTTTTCTAAAGTACACAATTTACAACCCTGTCCAAATGATGTTTAAAGTAATTTATTACTTGCATGGTGATTCCATAAGTTAATGTAATGTTAGTGGTATTTACTGTATCTGTCTCTGAGCAAGGCATTGAAGGGATAAAAATGAAATATTATTTTGACTTTCCTAATGCCTGTGACCATTTATTTTGTTGGTACATTTATTTTAGCTTCTGTAGGGAAGTATTTTAAGTCAAACCAAAAGACAGTTTATTAGTTTACCATGAAAATAAAGCCGGTTTCTGGCAACCTGACCAACACATTCTCACCTGGGCACTGCAGGAAACCAGAGTTTCAGAAATGGGCGTTGTCAGAGTGACTGTACTCAGAGGGCCCATGTCTAATGCAGGCGTCGCTTTGGCATTTTGAAAGCACATGGACAGCGAGGCACACGCTCCTGGGGCGGGCCGTGTGCCAGAGTTCCCATACGGTTTTCTTCACCAAAGCTGAAGGGCAGTGGAGTCCGTGTGAAGCGTGGGCTTTCTCACTCCCCGTCTCCCCACCCTGCTCCATGGTTTACATTTCCATCTTAGTTTTTAAAAAATATTTCCTAAAGTAGAGAATATAGTGAACCTTCTGTTCCTATTGTTTGACTTCAACAATTGCTGGTATTTTGCTGGTCTTGTGTTTTCTCACCCCTCACTTTTTTAGGCTGCATGTTTCATGCAAATCCCGGATATCATTATTTCACCTGCAAGTTACAGTCAGGTTGTCAGAATTAGTTTTGTATGAGGAAATGCTGTGCATATCCCATTGGTTTCCCACGACTGCTGTGACAGGACGCTGCAAGCCGAGGGGCTTAAAACAACAGGAGCTTGTCTCACAGTCCGTGCACCAGAACCCAAAATCGAGCTTGTCTCACAGTCCGTGCACCAGAGCCCAGAATCGAGCTTGTCTCACAGTCCGTGCACCAGAGCCCAGAATCAAGGTGTTTTCATGCTAGGCTCTCTCTGAAACCCGCCAAGGAGAGTCCTCGTATTTCTCGCAGTTTCTGGTGCTGCCAGCAGCCTCTTGCAGCTCCTAGGCTTGTAGACGCCTCTGCAGTCCTCGGTGCCCCCAGGGCCTCCTGTCCCTGTGTCTTCATGGCGCCACTTTCCTGTAGGGACACCAGTCACACCAGATTAGGGGCCCACCTACTCCAGTATGACCTCATCGCAGTACCGTTTCCAAATTAGCCATGCTGTCAGTACTGGGTTTAGGACTTCAGCTGTTTTGGGGACATAGTTTAACTCATAACACATATAAGTGACTACAAGCTTCTAAAGGGCATTGAGTTAGTATTTGTAAAGAGCCTTTAAAATGTCATATCCTTTGTTCCAGAATTTTAGGAATTTGTCCTTAGAAAATAATGAAGTATATATACAAATTTAAGGGGGAAAATATTCACAGGTGAATAATTGATATTAATGAAAAATCAGAGAGTAACAGAAGAATGGTGTAGGAGGCTCTTCTCGCATTGCAATAAAGAAATACATGAGACCGGGTAACTTATGAGAAAAGAGGTTTAATTGGCTCACAGTTCTGCAGGCTGTACAGGAAGTATGGTACCGGCATTTGCTTCTCGGGAGGCCTCAGGACCTTCCAATCATGGCAGAAGGCAAAGGGGAACAGGTATGTCGCACGGTGAAAGCTGGGGCGGAATGTCACACACTTAAACAACCTCAGCTCATTACCCCGAGGACATCACCAAGAGGATGACGCTCAACCATTGATGAGAAATCCATCCCATGACCCAGTCCCCTCCCACCAGGCCCCACCTGCAACCCTGGGAGTTAGGTTTCAAGCTGAGATTTGGGTAGGGACAAATATCCAAACTATGTCAAATGGTAAAGTAATGGCATAGCCATTTGATGAATCATGCAGCCACAAAAGTTTTCCGTTTTTGGAAAGTAGGTAATGTATGGAAAAGAATGCTCATAATTGGCCGGCAGGTGGCTCACACCTGTAATTCCAGCACTTTGAGAGGCTGAGGTGGGTAGATCACCTGTCAGGAGTTTGAGATCAGCCTGGCCAATATGGTGAAACCTCATTCTACTAAAAATACAAAAATTAGCCAGATGTACTACACCTGTAATCCCAGCTACGCGGGAGGCTGAGGCTGGAGAATAGCTTGAACCCGGGAGGCGGAGGTTGCAGTGAGCCAAGATCGTGCCACTGCACTCCAGACTGGGTGACAGATCAAGACTCTGTCTCAAAAAAAAAGAAAGCTCGTAATTAAAGTAGGATACAAAATAATGTTGTACGATCACAATATGACCACATTTTGCTATGTCTGAACAGAAATAGTATAAACAAATTAAAATATATCCATAAGAAAGAGGGAGAAGGATATAGTAAAAATAGTGCAAGGCATGGTGGCTCACGCCTGTAATCGCAGCACTTTGGGAAGCCAAGGCAGGCGTATCACTTGAGTCCAGGAGTTCAAGACTAGTCTGGGCAACATGGCAAAACCCTGTGTCTACAAAAAATACAAAAATTAGCCAGGTGTGATGGTACGTGCCTGTAGTCCCAGCTACTTGGGAGGCTGAGATGGGAGGATCGCTTGAGCCCAGGAGGCAGAGGTTGCAGTAAGCCAAGATCTTGCCACTGCACTCCAGCCTGGGCAGCAGAGCCAGACCCTATCTCCGAAAAAATGATAACAGCAGTCACCCCTGGGTGTTGGGATTGGAGGTGATTTTATTTTCTTTTTATTTTTCTGGCTTTTCTAAATCTCTGATAAACTTGCAATTAAAGGAAAAATAACAGGAAATGTGTTTTATTGGGGTACTATTAGTATTTGCAAGTGTTCAAACCTAACTGTGGGAAAATGATGGCAGGATTCTACAGGCATATTTTAGAGCAGCTGTGAGATGCATGTAACTATGTAAAGGTTCGTATAGATGATTACTAGATCAGCATAAATGATATATCTGTGGACGTTTTCTGCAGGACTTTCATAACTTGTTACCTGAGTGAAATTTAATTCCCAGGCAATTCTGGGAAATGGTAGCATGAGGCAGGAGGAGCCAGTGGCCAGTTCCTGAAGTGTTCTGGGAAACGGTGGTGTGAGGTGGAAGGAGCCGGTGGCCAAGGTCCCGGCTATGATTGCACCACTGCGCTCTGTGGACGACAGAGTGAGACCCTGTCTCAAAAAAACAAAACAAAAGTTGCCCTGATCCACACAAACTCTTGGTTTTGTTTTTATAAATGTGATTTTATAAAGTGAAAGCCAAAGTGTTCTGTTATTTCAGTTTTTTTTTTTTAATCTCCTTTTAGGTTAAAAATTTTGCAGTTATTTATCTTGTGGATATTACAGAAGTACCTGACTTCAACAAAATGTATGAGTTATACGATCCTTGTACTGTCATGTTTTTCTTCAGGTATGTTATCTTAAAGTCGTTATTGAAATTGAATATTGTCAGTTTGGAAGTTTAATGTAACCAAGATCTCTTTATTTTATTTTGAAGGAAGTTGGTTCTACAGTCATATCCCAATATCATTTGTATCACCAGGCAATCAGTGTGAATCTTTTAAATAATTTTCAAAGTAACAATTCTAGTTTTAGCATTTACTCAATAACAAATTATCCTTTTGAAATAACTTTGCTGGGAAACTAGGTGAAGTGTAATTCATTGAAAGACATTCTTACTGACGTTTTAGATACCTTGAACTAACCTGTTCATGAAAAATGTGTTGTAAAATCATGAATTTAGGCCAGGCGTGGTGGCTCACGCCTACAATCCCAGCACTTTGGGAGGCCAAGGTGGGTGGATCACAAGGTCAGGAGTTTGAGACCAACCAGGCTAAGATGGTGAAACCTCGTCTCTACTAAAAATGCAAAATTAGCCAGGCGTGGTGGCGCATGCCTGTAATTTCAGCTACTGGGAGGCTGAGGCAGGAGAATTGCTTGAACCTGGGAGGTGGAGGTTGCAGTCAGCTGAGATTGCGCCATTGCACTCCACCTAGGCAACAAGAGCAAAACTCCGTCTCAAAAAAAAAAAAAACCTAATTTACTAAATATGATATCGACTTTAGTGTCCTTCTTTATATCTAAGAGGAACACCTGAACTGAATTACTTTGCTTATAAATACAAGATTATTTTATCAGCTCAAAAATTTCCTTATGGAAATTTAATGGGGAAGAAAATCCCCATCTGATGCTGTTTTTGCTTGTTTCGTTACCATAGAGGTTGGTGAATTAGTTACATGAGCATTAACCGTTCTCCAAAAGTGGAGCCTCCTGCTTGATCAGGAAGGTCAGGTGGGTTGTACAGCGTATGTATTAGTTTCTTAGTCTTTGTAACAAATTAGCACACATTGAGCAGCTTAAATTACCCCCCTTTTCAGAGCTCACAGCTCTGTAAGTCAGACATCCAGGCAGGGCCCACTGGATTCCTGCTCAGCGTCTCCCAAGGTCTGAGCCATGGGCCAGGTGCTTATCTGGAGCGTCTGAGGGGCTTGTTTGGGTTGTGGGCCGAATCCAGCTCTTCGTGGTGGAGAGTCTGAGATCTGCTTCCTTGCTGCTGTTACCTGAGGCCACTCTGCTGCTAGAGACCTCATCACCCTCAAAGCCAGCACCGGCACGCCGGCACGTTGAGGTATTTTCACACAAGTTCTCTGACTTCCTGAAAAGTTCTGCCTGAGAAAATGCTCTGGTTTTAGAAGACTGTGATTAGATTAGACTTGCCCAAATAATCCAGGATAATCACCTTGTTTTATTGATTTATTGAGATGGAGTCTCACTCTGTCACCCAGGGTGGAGGGCAGTGGTGCCATCACAGCATCCTTGAACTCCTGGCTTCAAGCCATCCTCCCACCTCAGGCTGCCAAAGTGGGAGGCACTGCCGCGGTTCTGGGCATCGGGTTACGCTCCCCTGGACATGCCCTAGGCTTCCTAGGCACCTCCTGTTGGGTTGAGAAGATCTGTGCGGTGCACGTGCATTTCTTGTGAACTTTTGATCTTTCATAGGTTTCAGCAAAGGTTGCGTGGCCGACCCTCATCCTTTCCTCTACTGTGCGTTCAGCAGCCATTTCTGAATTTCAGCACCTTTGGCCATCCGGAGAGGCTCAAGAATTTATTCCTTTTGTTAACAGTTCTTACACGAATTTGCCTGTTTCCTGTCTTGAAGGCAGCACCTCCGAGACTTTGCTTGGAAGTTTCCGCAGCTAAATATCCCAAGTGTGTTGCTTTTGAGCTCTGATCTCCCATAACTGCGGACCCCGTGTCCCTGTTCCTCGGCCACTCTGTAACGGGGTCCCCTTTTCTCCGTTTCCCAGTAACGCACTCCTCACTTCCTTCCGAGCCCACACCAGGCACTCCTAAAGTCCATATTTCTGTTAACAGCCTGTTTGAAGCAATAGAGGCCTTTTCTATTTTGTCCCTCAAAATTCTTCAGGTGAGAACAGGGAGGGCCGTCTTAGGTCTCTGTCCCCCCCAGCGTGCAGCGGAGGCCAGCTTGCGGCTGGAGATGCTGTGAGGGGCAAGGAGGCTGCAGGGAACAGCCTTGGATGGAGGCTGTAGCCTACTTAGTGTAGTTTGATATTCTTAGGACTGATACTATGCTCAGAAAAGGAGATGAAACTTCCTTCTGCAGTTTCTGTGATTCAGAATATTAAGACAGACGGTACTTTAGTTACCTTATGCACTAAACATGTATCTTGAGCCCCCACCAGGTTTGTGGTCTAGTGGTGGGGCCTAATGTCAGATAAGACAGGATTCCCACTGTCATAGGACTTTGATAGAAGAAACAGCTGAGTAAATGAGCATGGAGTACTGAAGAAGTGAAGGGAGGCAGGTGTTTATGAGATGTAAATGCTGAAGAAGTACACCCAAGTCAGATAGGGCTACAGGGAGGGTGCTACAGGCAGCCCCCAGTCAGTGTAGAAGGATCTTGGTGCATGCTGCGTGGAGCGCCGGCCTGCAGCATGGAGAATGAGAGGGCGGCCAGAGGTGGGCTCCAGACCCTGATCAGATTTGCCTTTCCTGAACCAGAGACTTCACTGGGAACACTTTCTATGGAATAGTAGGTGGAAGCCAAATGCATGATCTTGTGGAAGTGAACGTTATACAACAGTCTTCAGATGGGGCATGCCTGCCGCCCAGCCACTCTGCAGGCCAGGGTTCGAGTCCGGCCTTAGCAACATAGACCTCATCTCTAAGAAAAATAATCAGGTTAGGCGCAGTGGTTCACACCTGTAATCCCAGCACTTTGGGAGGCCAAGGTGGGAGGATCACTTGAGGCCGTGAATTTGAGACCAGCTTGGGCAACATAGGGATACCCCATCTCTACAAAAAACTAGAAATTAGCTGGGTGTGGTGGCTCATGCCTGTGGTCCCTGTTACGTAGAGGACTGAGGTGGAAGGATCATTTGGGCCTCAAGGTTGATTTTGCTGCCGTGCCCTAGCCTGGACGACAGTGAGACCCCATCTCAGAAAGAAACTTCAACAAACCAGGATAAATGTATGCCAGTACAACAAAGGGCTAGTATCATTATCTTGTAAAGGGCACATAAGTATTCATAAGAAAAAGAACTAGTCTCTTGAAAGATAAGTAAAGAATCATCTGCTTCCCTCACCGTAAACATGCAAAATGTCATCTTCATTTCATAGTTGAAGGGCTTTTAATACAATTTTTGTCAGTGCTCAGAAAAGCACCATGAAAAACTTACACATTGCTTTTATCAGGTAAATGAGTACAAATTAGATGGGGGTCTCGTTTTGTTAGCCATGTTGGTCTCAGACTCCGGGCCTCAAGTGATCCTCCTGCCTCAGCCTCCCAAAGTGTAGGGATTACAGGCGTGAGCCACTGCGCCTGCCCTCCTTTGACCTTTTAATTTCCCCTTAGAATATTTGTCCTAAGTAAATACAGAAAAATGCAGGGAAAAGCAAGCACGTTTAGGTGCTTCCTGTGTTCTCCTGCATCATGGCAGACACTCTGGATTTTACGCGTTCTTCAGTGATGTTAACAAGAACTTGTAACAGTGGGAAAAATACAGCATTGTTTTCGAGGAATTCTTTTTTAAAGGGATTTTTATGAGAATGGATGCCCTTGTTTCTCTTTGCAGGAACAAGCACATCATGATTGACTTGGGGACTGGCAACAACAACAAGATTAACTGGGCCATGGAGGACAAGCAGGAGATGGTCGACATCATAGAGACTGTGTACCGCGGGGCCCGCAAAGGCCGCGGCCTGGTGGTGTCGCCCAAGGACTACTCCACCAAGTACCGCTACTGAGGCGCCTCGGTCTGCGCGGATAAACGTCCTGGAGCCCTTTTTGTGCGGAAATGTTTCAAGCTATTTATAGCTTTGGAAACTACAGGAAGCTCCAGGGCTGGAGGGCCTCTGAGATGGAATTGATTACATGGTCTTAACTCACCAAAATAAACAAGCACGTGGTGAGAGGAGCCCAATATAAACAAGCAGGTGGTGAGAGGAGCAGGCCTACTTGCTTGTTCTCAGGAAACTTGATGAATAGATGACTGATTTTTCCTAGTCAAAGTTAATTCTTATCCTTGGAGTAAAACGAAGGTGTTTATCCTATGAGGTTGTGCATTTTGCATACTTGATTAGTCTGCTGGGGCTGCGGTGACAGCGTGCCCCGAGCTGGGCCTTAACAGAGAAGCTCTCACAGCTTTGCAGGGCTGGGTCCGAGATCAGGTGGGGTGTCGCAGCTTTGCAGGGCTGGGTCCGAGATCGGGCGTGGCAGCTTTGCAGGGCTGGGCCCGAGATCGGGCGTCGCAGGGTGGGTTACTACTGAGACCATGAGGGGAATCTGCTCAGGCCTCTCCCTGGCTTCTGGGGGCTGCTGGTGGTCTTGTCAGTTCCTTGGTATGTGGATACTTCTCCCCATCTCTGCCTTCACCTGTGTCCTTCCTGTGTGGGTGCTGGTCTCCAAAATTTCCCCTTTTCGTAGTGACACCATCTGTGTTGGATTGGGGCCCACCCTGCTCCAGCGTGGCCTCATCTTAACTGATTACATTTGCAAGGATCTTATGTCTACAAAAGTCACAGTCTGAGATGCTGAGGGTTAGGACTTCAATTTATAAATTTTGGGGTTACACAGTTCAGTCCATGGCAGAACCCAAAGGCTTACTCTTACTGTGGTTATAAAAACAGTACAATAAAATATTGTTTAGAGCCTTCCCTGTAAGGAATAGAAGAGCTATTTTTTATTCTTCGCAAGATTGTATTTGATGTAAACATATTTTCTGTAGAAGCCATGGCCCTTCAGTTCATATAGTTAGAAAATTTCCTTATTGGCTGGGCACGGTGGCTCACGCCTGTAATCCCAGCTACTTGGAAGACTGAGGCAGGAGGATTGTTTGAACCCGGGAAGTGGAGGTTTCAGTGAGCCGAGATCATGCCACTGCACTCCAGCCTGGGCAACAGAGCAAGACCCCGTCTCACAAAAAGAAAAGAGAAAATGTCCTTGTTACAGTCTCAGGTTTCTCTTGCCCTCTCCTGGCAGTGTGGATGGTTGGTTGGGAGCTTCATGTCCCATCTCAGCACCCTCATGCTCTGAAGTGAAAGTGAGGAAGGGCGGGGATGGGGGCACCGGAGCACACCCTGGGCCCTCTGACCTCAGACCCAGGCTTTGCCCCACCAGGTGACCTTGGGCACCTCCTCTGAGCTTCCATTTTCTCCTTGGTAAAGGCGGATAATAGTGTCTGCCCTGCACACAGATGTGAACACGGAAGCACATGGTGCCTGCGGGGCACGGGAGTGGTGCACAGGGCTCACTGCTGTCGGGACGTTGATTGCTGTTGTGAAAACAGGAGGTTACTTACAGAATGAAGCACATTTTTTCCATACACTACAAATGAGTGTGTGCTTTTTAAATGGATTTAAAATTCAAATGCATATCTCTAATCTCCCACGTGCTGGTTTTTCCATGTATAAAGTAGGAGAGTGTTAACACCATATTAGAGTGAGGGGCTAGGGAGAACAGGTATGTGACCTCGAGTACCTGGCATGTAACAGACACTCAGTATTATACTCCGGATATTTCTCCAGAGCAGGTGAAACAGACGGCCAGGAAGCACACAGAAAGACAACATCACTGCTTGTTAAGGAAGTGCAAGTCAAAACCACAGTCAGACACCACTTCACACCCACAAGTTGGGCTAGATACAAAAAGTAGATCACAATAAGCGTTTGCAAGGATGTGGAGAAATTGGAGCCCTCACACACTGCTGGTGGGAAAGTGGTAACACAGGCAGGTCGGTCGTCAAAAAGTTAAACAGACCGGGTGCAGGTGTCTCAAGCCTGTAATCCCAGCACTTTGGAAGGCTGAGGCAGACAGATTGCTTGAGCCCAGGAGTTCACGACCGGCCTGGGCAACCTGGTGAGATCCTGTCTCTACAAAAACTACAAAACAATTAGCTGGGCATGGTGGTACCTGCCTGTGGTCTTAGCTACTTGGGAGGCTGAGGCAGGAGGATCACTTAAACCCAGGAGGTCAAGGCTGCAGTGAGCCATGGTTGTGCCACTGCACTCTAGCCTGGGCAACTGAGCAAGACCCTGTCTCAAAAGAAAGAAAAGATAAACATGGTGTTACCGTTTGACCCAGCAGTTTCATACCCAGGAGAATTGAACGCACGTGTCCACACAGAAACTTGTACACAGAAGCCAAAATGTGGAAACCGAGTGTCCCTCAACAGATGAATGGTTAAACAAAATGTCCATCCGTAGAACGGAATATTACCCGATCATAAACAGAATGAAGTACTGACACATGCTGCAACGTGGGTGAACATTGAAATCATTCAGTTAAGTGAAAAGCCAGTTACTATATATTGTGCAATTCCATATATATGGAATTTCTAGAATAGGCAAATCCATAGAGACAGTTGAGTGGTTGCTTAAGCCTGGGAGGGAGGGGGAAATGGGGACAGCTAATGGGCAGTTTCAGTTTTGACGTAACGAAAACGTACTTACATCAGCAGAGCAGGCAGAAAAAGTGCCCTAAGATGGTGGTAATGGTACAGTTGTGTCCATGGCGTAATTGGTGGATGATGTGTGAGTCATGTCTCTTGCTGATAACAGCTTTATTGGCTGTTACCAGAAAAAGATAAAACAGTTACATCCCACATTTGTAAGTTTATTATGTGTTTCTTGTGTATTGTAAATGTGTTGCATATTGTATGAGTCTGCCCAGGACTGCCATAACAAGACTTCAGATTGGGTGGTTTAAACAACAGGAACTTGTCTTTTCACAGTTCTGTTTTCTGGAAGTCCCAGATCAAGGTGCCGGTCCGTGTGATTTCTGGGGAGGGCTCTCCTTGGCTTGCCGATGGCCTCCTTCTCTGGTGCAGGCACGGGGGAGAGCAGGTGAGCCCCTGGCCTGTCTTCTCAGAAAGATGAATCCTGTTGGATGAGGGCCCCACCCTCAGGACCCCTGTAACCTTAATGACTTCTGTAGAGGCCCCGTCTCCAAACACAGTCACGCTGCAGTTAGGTCTTCAGCTGTTTAGGGAGACGAATATTCAGTCCGTAACTCCTATCAGGTGTAGTAAGTATGTTCACCCTTGATTTTAATAACTTTCTCATTGGTGCTTTGTGGCTGCAGTGCAGTTGAAATCATGATTTGGACTCTGTATTTCAAGTTTGTCTCATTATGTACCTACTGTCTGCCTTGCTCTGACCTAAGTGCTTTGCAAGCCGTTTTCTTAAATCCTTGCAACCACCTACCAGGTAGATATTTTGCAGAGAAGAAAACCAAAGCTTAGATTTCCCCAGGTTACAGCCAGCAACAGAGGCTAAGAATTTGAAACCTAGGCCTGCATGGCTGCCAAGCTTTGCTTTGTCTATGGCACTGTGATGCTTTAGTCAGGTTGGATTAACTGCCTTCTCTGTGGCACTGTGGTGCTTTAATCAAGTTGGATTAACTCGTGCCTCTCTGGGTACCTAGTGAATTCTATGTCCCATCTTCCCAGGATGGCTTCTAGGCAAAGTCCAGAAATTACTTGTGGCAGCTAATGCAGGCGACAAGCCCCTAGGTACAGAATAACCAAGTCCCCTAGAGAAACTGGCAACGTGTACACAAAGAAGTAGAGGAGTAGTGCAGCATTGTTTGGAAACAATACTAGTCAAATACAAAGTAAATCATCAGAGGACTATTAGCAGCAGTTAGCAACTGACCTAGAGCCACAGGTGTCGACATGAATCTCAGTACTGAACAAAAAAGCAAGGGGCAGAAGGCTGCATAGAGTATGGGGCCGCGGACACACTGCTTTAAGACTTTGAGAATAAACATCTGAAGGCTAAGATGCCAGTGTGTCTGCAGGAAACTTGGTTAGGTGTCTGGGGGAAGACTGCCTCTGCTCTGAGCTCACAGAGAAGGAATGAGGACTTCAGTCCACCAGCAGAATCAGAGCACTGCCATCTCTGCCCGCCTGAACAGACCACACCCAAAAATTACAACGCAGGGTGAAGTCATGGCTCACCAGCTTTCTGACCTGGAGGTTCAGAGGGTCCCTGGGGAAGATCCGCGTGGGCGCTATTCTGAATCGTTTTTTCTATGTCGTTTTTACTGATGGTTTTAAACATGCCTCTGATCCTAGCCTTCTTCTGTGGCATGTTTCCATTCCGCATCAGAAGCTGTGAGAATGTCTGCAGTGCCCTCATGAGGTTCGGGTTGCACTGAGTGGCCTGAGATGCCCTGCAGAGGAGGCACTTTGGGAGGCCGATGCGGGTGGATCACCTGAGATCAGGAGTTCAAGACCAGCCTGGCCAACTGGTAAAACTCCGTTCTACTAAAAATACAAAAAAGAGCTGGGTGTGGCCTGGCATGGTGGCTCACGCCTGTAATCCCAGCACTGGGAGGCCAAGGTGGGTAGATCACCCGAGGTTGGGAGTTTGAGATCAGCCTGGCCAACATAGTGAAACCCCGTCTGTACTAAAAATACAAAAATTAGCTGGGTGTGGTGGCGCATGTCTGTAGTCCAGCTACCTGGGAGGCTGAGGCAGGAGAATGGCTTGAACCCGGGAGGTGGAGGTTGCAGTGAGCCAAAGTCATGCCATCGCACTCCAGCCTGGGCGACAGAGCAAGACTCCACCTCAAAAAAAGAGCATTTGGAAATTTATTCCTGGCAGTTTTCATGCAGCACAGAGGCAGCAATTCCCATAGTGAACAAATATGGGATTGTATGTTTCAAGATGAAAGCAATCAAAAGATACGCGAAAGGTTGACACAGTTTCCTAATAACCTTACCATTTGTTGTTTAATAGAATTTTCAATGCCAGCTTGCACCATTAAGTCACTGACGTTCTTCTGTAAGTCCTCGATGCGATTTCCCATTTCTTCCAGTGCAGTGTTAAGGAGCTCTGTGTAGAGCCGTGCAGGCACAGCCAGGATGCCCTCAGAGACCCTGCCTCCCATGGCACCTGCCGTCACCGTGCTCATGGCAAGGCCACGGCAGATGCAACTTTTGAAACAAGGGAATCAACGACAGGCCTAGTGTCTGTGCAAATCAGCTTCTTTCCCTGAGTTTTCCTCAGTGTGTCCCTTTAACCTTTAAACCATGAGCTTAGAAAACGTAGCTCCCCTTGCTTGGACATGGATTTGGGGACAGGAGATCGGTATGTTTTAGTCAAACTCTGGGTGTGTAAAAATAAATATAATGGAAATTAACTCTTTTTGTTTGTTCCTAGGGTTTTGCCCTGTCCCTAGGCTGGAGTGCAGTGGTGTGATCACAGCTCACTGCAGCCCTGAACTCCTGGGCTCAAGCGATCCTTCCACCTCAGCCTCTTGAGTAGCTGGGACTATAGACTACCACCCAGCTGAAATTAACTCTTGAAAAAACTAACATTCATAAGGTTTAATTTTATGTTTAAGACTCATTTTTGTTCTATGGGAACCCATTTACAAAATCCAAAGTCGCAAGCACACAATATTTAAGGAATACATTTAATTGTGTAGCATGAGCTCAGATTGGGCGAGTCTTGGGGCAGTTGTTACCCTTATCTAGATTTGCTCCAACTCCAAAAAAAATTCTATTCTCATTCTGTTTGAGTTCATGTTTCTAAGACAAAACAGTGAGTTGATGAAGTTAAACTAAACGAAACCAAGCTTGGGTGAGCCGTATCTCGGATCCTGCCTGGAGCCTTCAGTGTTACCCTCTGTGGGGTCTGATTCCGTCTGAGGGCCTGTGGTCTAGGGTGCACTGTCCGGCTGGGGACTGATGGAAGCCCCACTGGGAAGCTTTTTTTTTTAGAGGGACTCTCACTCTTTCGCCCAGGCTGGAGTGCAGTGGCGTGATCTCAGCTCACTGCAAGCTCTGCCTCCCGGGTTCCCGCCATTCTCCTGCCTCCGCCTCCCGAGTAGCTGGGACTACAGGCGCCGCCACCACGCCTGGCTAATTTTTTTGTATTTTTAGTACAGACGGGGTTTCACCATGTTGGCCAGGATGGTCTCCATCTCCTGACCTCGTGATCCACCCGCCTCGGCCTCCCCAAGTGCTGGGATTGCAGGCGTGAGCCACCACGGCCAGAGGTAGAGCTTTGGCTACAGGTGAGGGGTAATTAACACAACATCAGGAAGCCACCATAAAAGCACAGAAGTAAATACTGGGAAATCCTATAAGTAAACTATTACCTACTACTAGCAGACAAAAACATACTCCATGACAATCTACCAGTCCGAAAGAGTCAAGGCATTTGTTAAAGGTAGAAAAGGATATTTCTGAGGTTTAATGTTGCAGTCAGAGCTTGAAAATGTTCCTGAAGTTCCTGAAATAGATTTTCTGCCTGAAAAATAAACCATAAGACAATTGAATAAATATTTACTATTGGCATATGACCTTTTTTTTTTTTTTTTTGAGACGAGGTCTTGCTTTGTTTCCCAGGTTGGAGTGCAATGGTGCCATCTCAGCTCACTACAACCTCTGCCTCCTGGATTCAAGTGATTCTCCCACTTCAGCCTCCCTAGTAGCTGGGATTACAAGCGTGTGCCACCATGCCCAGCTGATTTTTGTACTTTTCGTAGAGATGGAGTTTCACCATGTTGGCCAGGCTGTTCTTGAATTCATGACCTCAGGTGATCTGCCTACCTTGACCTCCCAAAGTGCTGGGATCACAGGCATGAGCCACCACACCCGGCCCACGTATGACATTTTAAATATCATGGGATAAACCCTTCCATAAATCTGTTGACTTCAGACAAAGGTGCCAAGGTCTTTGGATTCAGAGGGAAAGTCTTTTTTTTTGAGACAGAGTCTCACTCCTTGCCCAGGCTGGAGTGCAGTGGCGCAATCTCAGCTCACTGCAAGCTCCGCCTCCCGGGTTCACGCCATTCTCCTGCCTCCGCCTCCCGAGTAGCTGGGACTACAGGCGCGGCCACCTCGCCCGGCTAATTTTTTTTGTATTTTTAGTAGAGACGGGGTTTCACCATGTTAGCCAGGATGGTCTCGATTTCCTGACCTCATGATCCGCCCGTCTCGGCCTCCCAAAGTGCTGGGATTACAGGCGTGAGCCACCGCGCCCGGCCGGAAAGTCTTTTCAACAAGTAGCGCCTGAATCATGAGAGGGCCAGGTGCAGACAGAGCAGGGACCCATCCCCCGCCTCACACCACACACCACGAATGCAGGAGGATCACACCTTGGCCCAGAGTCAGACCATGAAGCATGCAGAGGAGGACGCAGGTGAAAATCTCGTGACCCTGGGCTCCTCAAGAATTCTTCTAAAATTACTTACCAGGTTATACAGAAGTATCACCATTGCTACTTAAAGCGTTTCCTGTTTATATACTGCTTTGTAGTTTACAGACTGTGTCCCACACCATTCATGGTGTAATCTACTCACACCCTGCGACTGTGTCCAGGGTGAGATGAGAACAGTGAGGCTGAGAAGCACAGAATTCTCCCAGCTGGGGGTTCAAGATCCCAGGGAGCCCCACGTACCATGGTGTGAATCTAGAATCCTGTGGACATAGGAAGAGGCCCCACCTCTGAACCATGCCAGGGCTTTCTACCTTTGTCAGGAAATGTACGTTAGGGTTTGCACAACGCCCAACACATGCCTTCAGATTCCAGCTCTCTTCCTCATAGCCAGTCTTCTTGTGGGCCTGGAACTCCCTCGGCAAGTAGGAAAGCCCGGGGGGCGGGAGGATTTCCGGGAAGAGGCCGGAGCCCTGGGCAGTGCAACACTCGTGGGTCGCCTCTGAAGGGACCTTCGGGCACCCTTTGGGCCAGCTGTTTCCCCACCGACCCCGACCTCAATGCCCCCCAGAACTGCAGGGCTCCCCCCAGGGCCTCAGGGCCCCCCGAGGACCGCAGGGTCCCTCAGAACTGCAGGGCTCCCCCCAAGACCGCAGGGTCCCCCCGTCTTCAGCTCCCCCCGCAGGACCACGGGCCTCCCAGGCACTCAGGACTCCTCAGGACCACAGGACTGGTCCGGACCGCAGGCTGCCCAGGACCTCAGGGCCCCAAGAAGACCGCAGGGCACCCCCAGCACCGCAGGCTCCCCTACCAGGACCTCAAAACCCCCAGAACTGCAGGGGCGCCCCCAGCCAGGGAGGAGCAGGAGTGGGGGAGGGGCTCACCGCATCCCGCAGCGCGCGCCCGCCGGGGGCTTCAGGGTCCCGCGCGTCCATGTGGATCGTGGGCCGGGAGCTTCAGGGGGGTCCCGTGGGCCGCGCGGACCCGGCGCGAGGTGGCGGCAGCTAAGCTCGGCGATTGCTGTGCGGGCCGCCGGGAGGCCGCGGGCGGAGCGCGCTGCGTTCCAGGGCGGAGGCGGAGGCGGAGCCGGAGCGGAGAGGCGGGCGCTGCACCTGCAGGGGCTCGATGTCCCTGAGGGGCCGCCGGGGAGGACTCGTCCGCGCCCCCAGGCTCCGCGCCTTCCCGAGCCGAACCGAGGCCCCGGGACGGCCTGGACCCAGCCGCGTTACTCAGGAGGGCCCGTGGGCGCCACCGGCACCCCCAAAATGCTCCGCACGGGCGATGCATGGGCCTCGGTCACCCCTGCTGCGTTTTTCAGAGACGAGGTTCGCTCTGTGGCCCAGGCTGGACTGCATGGCCACCACGGCTCCCCGCAGCCTCGACTTCTCGGGCCCAAGCGATTCTCCTGCCTGGGCCTGCCCAGTAGCTGGGACCACGGGCGCGCGCCACCGGGTCCGGCTAATCTTTTTTATTTTTTGTAAAGACCGGATCTTACTATGTTGTCCAGGCTGGTCTCGAATTCCTGGGCCCAAGTGATCCTTCCGCCTCGGCCTCCCAAAGCGCTGGAACCGCAGGCCTGGGCCACCACGCCCGGCCTTCCCTGGCCTCTTTCACACCTGAGTTGTGGCTCATGAGTCACCTTGTGGGTGACCTCCCCTCCCCGGACAGTGTTTCAGGGTTACCGGTCTTGTTGCGGTGTCTATGCGGTGTGCAGCGCTGTGGGAGCAGGGCTGTGTCTGGGTTACCCCAGCATCCCCAGGGCCCAGCCCAGTGACCGCACCTGGAAGCGCTGGTGTCTAAATGTGTGGATAAATAAAACACAGCCACCCAGCATCACCGCTGTGGAGTGACAGTCCCCGCCAGGTTACTTCAGGCGGATGTCCGTGGCCTGAACCCCAAAGGCCAGGCAGTGAGTCCAGGCCACGGTGCCCAGCGAGGAGCACGTGTCCCCGAAAACGCAAACACCCCAGAGGGGATGTGAGAACCGCCGCAGAGAGCAGGCCCATCACACACACGGCGCAGAGGCAGGAAATCAGCTCCAAAGCAGCTTAGGGACGGAAGCACGCCCATCTCTAGAGCTGTCCTGCTGCCCACGCGTGCCCCATATGTGAGTTCTGATAAACTCGCCGACGCACCAAGCTGGACTCCGCCCAGTCATTCTTTGGTCTCTCGGCAACTCCTACTTTGGGGTAAGGTTTTAAATGTGATTGATTCTCGGTTTTTCTCATTACAAGTGGTCATCAGGAAAACACAAACCAGAACCACAATGAGCTCCCACTGCACCCCACCCCACTGCACCCCACCAGCATGGCTAGAATCAGAGACGAACAGAAGTCCGAGAGGCGTGTGGGGATTGGGGCCCCGCACGCGGCTGGTGGGGCTGTGAAAGGCTGCAGTGCTGGGAAAAAGGTGGGTGGGTCCTCAAAAGTGAAGCAGTTTCCACGGGGCCCAGCCGCCCCACTCCAGGCATATACCGAGAGAAACGACTCGCAAATGCACCCATTCTGCTGCAGCGTCGGGAATGCTCAAAAAGCGGAAACCACCCAAATGTGCACCCCCAGTAAGTGAGTAACAAGATGCAGGTGATAGAATATTCCTCAGCCACACAGAAGAGTGAGGTGCTGACGCACGCTATGAAGCGGGTGGGCCTTGGGGACAACGCTGGGTGGCAGAGGCCAGGCGCGAAGACCCTGCGTGGTAAGTGCATGTGCTGGTGAGTTGAAACAGGCCACAGAGACAGAACGTTGACTGCTGTTGGTGAGGCTGCAGGGACGAGGGAGAGACTTAGGACGTCTGGGTTTCTTTGTAGGGGGACAAAAATGTTCTAAAATTAGATCGTAAGAACGTTGCACAACCCTGTGAATATACTCAAAACTGTTCCATTATGCCCTTTAAATGGGTGGATTTTGTGGTATGTGAATTATATTTCAATGACGCTGTTAAAATAATTTTTTAAAAGCGTGACCATTTTGCCACTTTTTGTGTCCTTTTAGCACCCTCCTCTTTTTTCTGTCTCCGAGAGAGGCTGAGATACAAATGCAGTTGTAGGGGCCAGTGCGGACTGTTGAGAAAGACATGGTGTGGTGCAAAGTGGCTGCTGTGCTGCGGCTCCGGCCCACCCCCCGGACCATTCAGGCCTGAGGAATCCTGCCGGGCGGCTTCTGGCTTCTCAGGGAAGCCAGCGTGGGTGGGTGCTGAGGAGGAGGAGGGGCCGGAAGACGCCACAGTGCAGGGTGGACGGCCTGCACCCAGGAGAGCCTGCCTGGTATGGGGGCCAGGAGTACAAGCCGGTGGCGTTTCCATCAGAAACACACCTCAGTGTCAAGAACCAGAAGTCGCTCAAGCTAACTTAAGGGAAAAACAGGAAATGACTCCTGTGGAGAGGAGGCAGACACAGCGGGCTGGCGTCAGCCCCTCAGGGCTCTTCAGAGGGTGCTCATCTCTGGAGGCGGGAGGAGCTGGGCATGGTGCCCCACAGCAGGGCCACAACAAGGTTCCTCATCAGCCCACAGGCAACTTCCCTGACCACAACAACTCAACGAGCAGGGAGCCAGTCAGACTGTCCTCCTTCCTCCCTTCCAGAAAGTTCTAGAACGCCCACCCTTCCCTTACTCTGCAGGCACTGAGCTCGAGGCGAGACCGGAAGCTTTACTCCCCGGACAGCCCAGCATCAAGCTCCTGGCTTCAGGGGAGGGCTCCTTGTGGTGGGGGCAGGCGCAGACCCAAGGGCTTTCAGCATCTCCAGAGCGAGACTCCATCTCAAAAAAAAAAAAAAAAAAAATACAAAAATTAGCCAGACGTGGTGGTGGACACCTGTAATCCCAGCTACTCGGGAGGCTGAGGCAGGAGAATCGCTTGAATCTGGGAGGCAGAGGCTGCAGTGAGCCGAGATCATGCCACTGCACTCCAGCCTGGGCAACAGAGTGAGACTCTGTCTCAAAAA
This sequence comes from Piliocolobus tephrosceles, assembly GCF_002776525.5. Lineage (NCBI taxonomy): Eukaryota > Metazoa > Chordata > Mammalia > Primates > Cercopithecidae > Piliocolobus > Piliocolobus tephrosceles. The sequence continues at coordinate 281,249 of NC_045451.1, forward strand.
AAAAAGCAAAAAACAAAAGCCAAACACCACCACCAACAACAAAATAGACTGAGAAGACAATCCACAGAATGGGGAAGATACCGTAGATTATGTATCTGATGCGGAATTGATGTCCAGGATATATAAAGAACTCCTGCAATCTAGCAACAAGACAAACAAGCAACCTGATTAAAAAATGGGAAAAGACAAAGCAATCTACAGATTTGATGCTATTTCTCTCAAACTGTCAATGTTATTTTCACAGAATTAGGAAAAAACTACTTTAAAATTAATGTGGAACTGAATGAGCTGGAATGGAAAAAGCAAACCTAAGCAAAAAGGACAAAGCTAGAGGCACCACATTACCCAACTTCAAACTACACTACAAGGCTACAGTAACCAAAACAGCATGGTACTTGTACAAAAATAGGCACAAATCAATGGAACAGAATAGAGAACCCAGAAATAAAGCTGCACATCTACAACTAACTGATCTTCGACAATGTCAACAAAAATAAGCAAGTGGAAAAGGACTCCCTATTCAACAAATGGTGCTGGAATAGCTGGCATACCATTTGCAAAGAATTAAACTGGACCCCTACCTCTCACCACATATAAAAATTAACTCAAGATGGATTAAAGATTTAACTGTAAGACCTCAAATTGTAAAAACTCTAGAATAAACCTAGGAAATAGTTTTCTGGGCATTGGTCTAGGCAAAGAATTTATGACTGAGTCCTCAAAAGCAATTGCAACAAAACCAAAAATTGACATCTGGGACCTACTTAAACTAAAAAGCTTTTGTACAGCAAAATAAACTATCAACAGAGTAAACAGACAACCTACATAATGGAAGAAAATATTTATTTATTTATTTATTTATTTTTTTGAGACAGAGTCTTGCTCTGTTGCCCAGGCTGGAGTGCAGTGGCCAGATCTCAGCTCACTGCAAGCTCTGCCTCCCAGGTTTCCGCTATTCTCCTGCCTCAGCCTCCCGAGTAGCTGGAACTACAGGCGTCCGTCACCACGCCCGGATAGTTTTTTGTATTTTTTTTTTTTTTAGTAGAGACGGGGTTTCACCATGTTAGCCAGGATGGTCTCGATCTCCTCACCTTGTGATCCGCCCGTCTCAGCCTCCCAAAGTGCTGGGATTACAGGCTTGAGCCACCGCGCCCGGCCAGGAAGAAAATATTTATAAACTATGTGTCCAACAAAGGGCTAATATCCAGAATCCATAAGTAACCCAAAATCAACAAGAAAAAAAAAAACCTCATTAAAGGAGAAAAGACATTGAACAGACACTTCTCAAAAGAAGATACACAAGCAGCCAACAAGCATGAAAAAATGCTCAACATTACTAATTATTGGAGAAATACAAATCAAAACCACTGTGAGGCACCAACAGATGTTGGTGAGGCTACAGAGAAAAAAGGAAACACTTATACATTGTTGGTGGGAAGGTAAATTAGTTCAGCCACTGTGGAAAGCAGTTTGGAGATTTCTCAAAGAACTAAAAGTAGAACTACCATTCAACCCAGGAATCCCATTACTGGGTATATACCCAAAGGAAAATAAATTGTTTTACCAAACAGACACCTGCACTTGTATGTTTATTGAAGCTCTAGTCACGATAGCAGAGACATGAAAAACCTCCAGGGTCCATCAACAGATGATTGGATGAAGCAAATGTGGTACATACACACCACGGAATACCATGAGCCATAAAAAAAGAACGAAATCACGTCCTTTGCAGCCACATGGGTGCAGCTGAAGGCCATTATCTAAGCAAATTAACACAGGAACAGAAAACCAAATACCACATGTTCTTACTTTTAAGTAGGAACTGCATCTTGGGTACACATGGACATAAAGATGGGAGCAACAGACACTGGGACTCCAAAAGGAGGGAGGGCTGAAAAGCTTTCTTCTTCTTCTTCCTTTTTTTTTTTTTTTTTTGAGACAGAGTCTCGCTCTGTCGCCCAGGCTGGAGAGCAGTGGCGCGATCTTGGCTCACTGCAAGCTCGGCCTCCCGGGTTTACACCATTCTCCTGCCTCAGCCTCCTGAGTAGCTGGGACTACAGGCACCCACCACCACGCCTGGCTAATTTTTTGTTTTTTCCAGTAGACACGGGATTTCACCATGTTAGCCAGGAGGGTCTCGATCTCCTCACCTCATAATCCACCCGTCTAGGCCTCCCAAAGTGCTGGGATTACAGGCGTGAGCCACTGCGCCCGGCCTTTTTTTTTTTTTTTTTTTGAGGCGAAGTCTCACTCTGTCACCCCAGCTGGAGTGCAATGGCGCGATCTCAGTTCACTGCAACCTCTGCCTCCTGGGTTCAAGCAGTTCTCCTGCCTCAGCCTCCCAAGTAACTGGGATTACAGGTGCCCGCCACCACACCCAGCTAATTTTTTTTTTTTTTGAGAGAAAGTTTTGCTCTTGTTGCCCAGGCTAGAGTGCAATGGCGCGATCTTGGCTCACTGAAACCTCTGCCTCCCAGGTTCAAGTGATTCTCCTGCCTCAGCCTCCCAAGTAACTGGGATTATAGACATGCACCACCAAGCCTGGCTAATTTTGTACTTTTAGTAGAGACAGGGTTTCTCCATGTTGGTCAGGGTGATCTCAAACTCCCAACCTCAGGTGATCTGCCTGCCTTGGCCTCCCAAGGTGCTGGGATTACAGGGGTGAGCCACCAGGCCTGGCCTAAAAGGCTTTATTTTGGGTTCTATGCTCACTCCAAACTTCAGCATCATGCAACATACCCTTGTAACAAACCTGAAGGTATACCCCAGGAATCTGAAATTTAGATTTAAACTTAAAATAATGGGGAAAGGATCTGAAAAGACATTTCTTCAGAGAAGATATGAGAATGTCTAGTCAGTACATGAAAAGACGCTTAATGTCGCTAGTCATTAGGGAGATGCAGCTCAAAACCGCAAGCCATAGCAAGGCACCACTTGTTATGGTTTACCCGGATCCTCCAAAATAGGTGTGCTGGAAACCATCCCCAGGGCAACATATTCAGAGGTGTGACCCCAAAGAAGTGACCAGGTAATAAGGGCTCTCTCTCCCCTCTGTCTGTCTCTCCTCTCTCACACGTACACGCGCTCTTGCCCTTCTGCCTTCCGCCATGGGATGACACAGCACAATGGCCCTCGCCAGAAGCCAACCACTGCATCTCGGACTTTCCAGCCTCTAGAAGTGTAAAGAAAATACATCTCTGTTCTTCATAAATTACTCAGCCTTGGGTCTTCTGTTACAGCAGCACAAAATGAACGAAGACACTACTTCACACCCACTAGGATGGCTAGAATCAAAGACAGACAACAGCAAGTGCTGACGGAGATGTGGAGAAATTAGAACCCTCATACACTGCTGGTGGGAATGTAAAATGATATAGTCACTATGGAAAACCAGTCTGGCAGTTCCCCAAAAACTTAAACATAGAATTACCCCATGATCCAGGAATCTCACTTCTGGATACATACCCAAAATTGAAAGCAGGGTCTTGAACAGACATTTGCACACCCATGTTCAAGGCAGCATTGCTCACAATCCCCCAAAAGTAGAAGCAACACAAGTGTTCCCTGATTGTCAGTGGAGGGATAAACAGAATATGGTGTGCGTGTTACCGGATGGTGCCGTGCAGTTCCAGGCTGTTGGTGTCCTGAACAAAGAATTGGATGTGACACACACAAATGGCAAACAGCAAAGGTTTATTCAGCACAGTATGACACTCTCAATGAGGGGAGCATGGGTTGACCTCTGCGAAATGAGATCAGCACCAGTTTGGTGTATTTTGGGCTCTCTTTTATATGTGTTTTTTTTTCTTCTCTTCCCAAGGCTGCCTAATCTCTAGCCAGCGCCTGCCTTTTGATTGATAACAGAGGTTGCTTCCTTTGGCTCTTGTGTGCTTGCATGTTGCTTCCATCCCATAATTTTAAATATATCCATGAAAAGAAGTCCATATGTATGAGCTTCCATGAACTGATGATCACACGGGGTCATATTAAGGATACTTTTTCTCTCTAATGCATATGCCCATCTCTGAGGGCTCCCGTGACAGGTTTGGTCCAGATGTAGCCAGCTATGGAGGCTTCTTGCTTTTTTAATCTCACTCTTGTTTTGGTTGCTCAGCTTCTGCTTCTTATCTTGCTTCTCACTCACTCGCCCCGTACCTTGCATCTGTGTCTACTCACTCCACCCTGTGTTCGACCTCCAACTCCCTGTGCTATTTTCCTGCCTCATATGCACACAATGATATATTATTTTTATTTATTTATTTATTTTTATTTTATTTATTTATTTTTTGAGACGGAGTCTCGCTCTGTCATCCAGGCTAGAGTGCAGTGGACTGATCTCGGCTCACTGCTAAATCCATCCCCCGGGTTCACGCCATTCTCCTGCCTCAGCCTCCCGAGTAGCTGGTACTACAGGCGCCTGCTACCACGTCCGGCTAATTTTTTGTATTTTTAGTAGAGACAGGGTTTCACCATGTTAGCCAGGATGGTTTTGATCTCCTGACCTCGTGATCCGCCCACCTTGGCCTCCCAAAGTGCTGGGATTACAGGCGTGAGACACTGTGACCAGCCCACAATGACATATTATTAAGCCTTCAAACGGAAGGAAATTCTGGTACATGTTATGACATGGTTTAACCTTGAAGACATTATGTTGAGTAAAATATGTCGGTTATGAAAGGACAAATATTGTCTGATTCCACTTACATGATGTCCCTAACGTCAAAATCAGAGACTAGCCTGTGCAACATAGTGAGACCCCGTCTCTACCAACAACAACAACAACAAATTACAGCCTGTCGTTCTAGCTACTTAGGAGGCAGAGGCTGGAGGATTGCTTGAGCCCAGGAGTTCAAAGACGCAGTGAATTATAATCGCACCACTGCAGTCCAGCCTGGGTGACAGAGCAAGACCCTGTCTCTAAAACAAAAACAAAAAACACAGGAACTAGAATGCTGGCTGCCAGCCTAGGTATGGGGGTAGGGTGAGGAGTTGGTGTTTAATGGGGCATTCACCGAACTTCAGTTTGGGAAAATGAAAACTACCTGGAGATAGTGATGGTGATGTTGCACAGCAACGTGAATGTACCTAATGCCACAAAACCACAGACTGAAAAATAGTTAAAATGGTAAATTTCACATTGTGTATATTTAACCACAATAATTGTTTTTTGAAGTACATCTTCCCAGCTTCAATTCCTAGGCTAAGGCTGGGCACGGTAGCTCACGTCTGCAATCCCAGCACTTTGGGGGCTGGGACAGGAAGATCGCTTGAGCCCAGGAGTGCAGAGGCTGTAGTGAGCCGTGATCTTGCCACTGCACTCCAGCTGGTACTCCAGGCCTTGTCTCATAAATAAATAATGAAAGACCCTAGGCTAAGAATTCCAGGTCTTGGAAAACCCTTGATTTTCTTTCCCTCTCTCATTGTATTTTTTAACATACGTTTGATCTTTCTCAACCAAGATCTCTTTGGTCCAATGGAAACCTACTCGGAAACTCTGATAACCCTGAGATCCCAACCTCTGTTGGAGAAACAAGACCTGCCATTCCACGCCTAGCACCTGGCTGTTTTGTCACCTACTATACCTGGTTAGGGATCAAATTATTAGTCCTGTCTGTGTGGAAGACAAATCCATTGATATGGATGTGAGAATCAAGAAACTCAGTTTGTGCCAGCCACGGTGGCTCATGCCTGTAATCCCAGTACTTTGGGAGGCTGAGGCAAGTGGACTGCTTGACGTCAGGAGTTCAAGGCCAGCCTGGGCAACATGGTGAAACCCTGTCTCTACTAAAAAAAAAATTAGCCAGGCTCAGTGGCTCAAGCCTGTAATCCCAGCACTTTGGGAGGCCAAGACGGGCGGATCACGAGGTCAGGAGATCAAGACCATCCTGGCTAACATGGTGAAACCTCGTCTCTACTAAAAAATACAAAAAATTAGCCGGGCGTAGTGGTGGGCACCTGTAGTCCCAGCTACTCGGGAGGCTGAGGCAGGAGAATGGCGTAAATCCGGGAGGCGGAGCTTGTAGTGAGCTGAGATCCGGCCACTGCACTCCAGCCCCGACAGAGCCGGACTCCGTCTCAGAAAAAAAATTAAAAAATAAAATAAAATAAATTAACTGGGCATGGTTGCAGCCTTTGGAGCTGAGGTATGAGAATCTCTTAAACCTGGAAGGCGCAGGTTGCCGTGAGCTGAGATCGCACCACTGCACTCTAGCCTGAAAGACATAGCAAGAGAAAGAAACAAAAAGAAAAGAGAGAGAAGAAAGAAAGAAAGAAAGAGAAGGAAGGAAGGAAGGAGAAAGAAGGAAGGAAGGGAAAAAGAAAGGGAGGAAGGAAAGAAGGAAGGAAGGGGAAAGGAAGGAGGGAGAGAAAGAGAAAGAGAAGGAAGGAAGGGAAAAGGAAAAGAAAGAAAGAAAAAGAAAAAAGAAAGAAAGAAAAGAAAGAAAGAAACTAACTCAGTTTGTTATGAATATTAAATTTCAGGAACTAGGCTTAAGGGAAAAAATCCTGCAGTACAACAGATTGCGTTTGTTGAATTGCAATCTTTATTTTCATTGCATAGAATACAAGTTTAATAAAAACAAAAGTAAAATATATTTGTAAGACATTGTCCATCAATATTTAGACAGTTGTCCTATGTTTAAGAATGATTTTTTTCTGAGATGGAGTCTTGCTCTGTTGCCCAGGCTGGAGTACAGTGGTGCAATCTTGGCTCACTGCAACCTCTGCCTCCCAGGTTCAAACTATCCTCCTGCCTCTGCCTCCCGAGTAGCTGGGACTACAGACACCCACCACCATGCCTGGCTAATTTTTGTATTTTTAGTAGAGACAGGGTTTCGCCATGCTGCCCAGGCTGGTCTCGAACTCCTGACCTCAAGTGATCCACCTGCCTCAGTCTCTCAGAGTGCTGGGATTATAGGAATGAGCTACCGTGCCTGGCCCCCGCTATGTTTAAGAATGATTTCTATCTAAAAAAGACTTATTTGAAGAGTCTTCCTTTCACACTTTGATGATGATTAATAAATATCAAGAATACAAGTATATATCACCAAGTTTATTTTCTAACTTTCTCAATTTTTCTAAACCCTCTAATTCTGTCGATGGAATAATCTCAATTCTCACTTTTGAAAATTACGAATCAATCTTGTCTATCTCTTTTTTTTTTTTTTTTTTTTTTTTTTTGAGACGGTGTCTCGCTCTGCCGCCCAGGCTGGAGTGCAGTGGCCGGATCTCAGCTCACTGCAAGCTCCGCCTCCCGGGTTCACGCCATTCTCCTGCCTCAGCCTCCCGAGTAGCTGGGACTACAGGCGCCCGCCACGTTGTCCGGCTAGTTTTTTGTATTTTTAGTAGAGACGGGGTTTCACCATGTTAGCCAGGATGGTCTCGATCTCCTAACCTCGTGATCCGCCCGTCTCGGCCTCCCAAAGTGCTGGGATTACAGGCTTGAGCCACCGCGCCCGGCCTAGTCTATCTCTTATTTAGAAGCTGGAGACCAACCCTAACAATAAGGTGGCCAGGCCAGTGAGACAGCTCCCATCTGCAGCTGGAGGAACTGAAGCCAGAGGACCATGCCTGCTCTGCTCGAACTCTGCAATGCCGATGTGGACTGTGGGTCTTCAAAGTGGTCTCCTCTGCTTTAGGAACACAGCAAGAAAATGACGTGCATTCTTGATTTCACAGCTACTGGAGGAGTCATCGGCCAGATCGGCCGAGCAGTTGTTTCTTTTTGACCCGATAAAATTATTTTTAGAATAGCTCTCTGTTTTCCTGCTCATGTTTGGCTTAGGATAAATATAGAAATTGTGCCTTCCTCAGCGTATGCCGCCTGGGTGGCACATGAACTGACAAAAGAGAAACTGCTGAGCACTAGCCCAGGATGAATAATTGACCACGGGAATCTAAATATTAACGAATATTAATGTGTATTCTTAAGTTATAGAAATTAGCCAGTGTTTCCCTGGTGTGAGGACAGACAATTGGGAAGAAAACAGTCTGGGTAAGACTGAAATAGCTGATTACGAGAGCAAAGATGCAGACCACAAGAGCAGAATGTAGATATGAAACAAAGCTTTAAATCAGAAAACCAAAGTTTTATTTTGGATAGTTGAAAACATCCCAGTTCAACCAAGTGTAGGATGCAGCTGTCTTTTATGAAGCATGAGTGCCCATGGAGGTGCCCAGATGCACCTCGAATACAGTGTGAATGGCCTTGTTACTAAGGCCTTAAATCTAAGATGCTGCTGATTTTAGGGTGCACTGTTACTACTAAGAAAGGGAGAAATGCTGCCAATTAAACTGTTCAGTTTTTATTTTGTACTGATTAAAAGAGCTCTCTTATAATTATTGATGCTGGTTGATGGATACATGCATTTCACTGTGTTACTCTCTTTTGTGTTTCAAAAGTTTTATTTAAAAATTATATAAGGCTGGGCACGGTGGCTCAAGCCTGTAATCCCAGCACTTTGGGAGGCCGAGACGGGTGGATCACGAGGTCAGGAGATCGAGACCATCCTGGCTAACACGGTGAAACCCCGTCTCTACTAAAAATACAAAAACTAGCTGGGCGAGGTGGCGGCCGCCTGTAGTCTGAGCTACTTGGGAGGCTGAGGCAGGAGAATGGCGTAAACCCGGGAGGCGGAGCTTGCAGTGAGCTGAGATCCGGCCACTGCACTCCAGTCCGGGCGACAGAGCAAGACTCCGCCTCAAAAATAAATAAATAAAAATAAATAAATAAATAAAAATTATATAAAAGGAGTTCTTGGCTGGGCGTGGTGGCTCACGCCTGTAATCTCAGCACTTTGGGAGGCTGAGGTGGGTGGATCACGAGGTCAGGAGATTGAGACCATCCTGGCTAACACGGTGAAACTCCGTCTCTACTAAAAATACAAAAAATTAGCTGGGCGTGGTGGCGGGTGCCTGTAGTCCCAGCTACTCGGGAGGCTGAGGCAGGAGAATGGTGCGAACCTGGGAGGTGGAGCTTGCAGTGAGCCAAGATCGTGCCCCTGCACTCCAGTCGGGGAGAAAAAGCGAGACCCAATCTAAAAAAAAAAAAAAAAAAAAAAAGAAAAGGAGTTCTTTTGGGTATAGAATTTGGTATACAGATCTGAGTAGAGATTGTTGCCCCTTTCTTTTTTTGAGACAGGGTCTTGCTTTGCTGCGCAGGCTGGAGTGCGATGGCACATCACGACTCACTGCAGCCTTGACCTCCTGGGCTAAGGTGATCCTCCCACCTCAGACCCCTGAGTAGCTGGGACTACAGATGCACACCACTGTACCCCACTAATTTTTGTATTTTTAGTAGAGATGGGATCTCACTATGTTGACCGGGCTGGTCTTGAATTCCTGGGCTCAAGAGATCCACCCATCTGAGCCTCCCAAAGTCTTGGGATTATAGGCGTGAGCCACTGCACCTGGCCTGCTCTGTTTTATTTATTCTAAAATAATTGCAATATTTTCATAAGTTTAATTTTCCTTGTTAATGCAATGTCAACCATTTTCTAATCCCATTAATTACTTACTATGCAATTCTGGTCCTGTTTGAGTAAATGTCTTTCCAAGAATTCATGATTGTGGGTAATGAGGATCTCCTGTACTGTGTAGCTTTTGTGGGTGTGAATTTTAAAATAGTGGCTCTCAAATATGGCTACACATCAGAACTTCTGGGGAAGGCTTAAAAGGCCTCCCTGACTGGCACAGTCCCCTTTATCAGTGATCTGCGGGTGGGCCTGGGCACTTCGGCATTTGTGGTTTTAAGGCTGCCCAGAGGTTTCAGTGTGTGACTAAGTGGCTTAAGCTGTGGAATATAGCTTGACACCCGTGGTAGGGAGGGCAGCACAATGGAGGTATTTTACACCAGAAAAGTCCCGGCTCCTCCCACTGTCCCTTGTGGCATTGCTGTCATTCACTTGTCCACAAGCTGTAATCACCCAGGACATTGTTACTTTATGACTTTAAACAGTTGTCTTTAGATCAATTAAGAATTACCAGGTGGTTCACGCCTGTAATCCCAGCACTCTGGGAGACTGAGACGGGTGGATTACCTGAGGTCAGGAGTTCGGGAGCAGTTTGGTCAACAAAACCCCATCTCTACTAAAAATACAAAAAATTAGCTGGGCATGGTGGCAAGCGCTTGTAATGCCAGCTACTCAGGAAGCTGAAGCAGAATTGCTTGGACCCGGGAGGCGGAGGTTGCAGTGAGCCGAGATCGTGCCATTGCACTCCAGCCTGGGCAACAAGAGCAAAACTCTGTCTCAAAACAAAAATAAATAAATAAATAATAAGGGAAACAAGAGACGTTAATTCTCTTCATTTATTCTGCCTCTGATGCTTTTCCTTTCCTGATGTAGATCTAAGCTTCTGACCTGTATCATCTTCCTTGTCTCTTCTTTAACATTTCTCACAGGGCAGGTCTACTGGCAATACATTCCTTCAGTTTTTGTTTTTCTAAGAAAGTATTTATTTTTCCTGCACCTTAAGGACACTTTTGCTATAGAGAATTCTAGGTGGGCAGAATTTTTTTTTTCAATTCCAACACTTTAAAGATTTCACCCCACCCTTTTCTTATCTGCATGATTTCTAACAAGAAGTCCACTGTCATTTTTATTCATATTCCTCTTGTTAACTTAAAAAATCACACAACACTGCATTTAGAAAAGGAGGCTATTTCTTTTTTTTTTTTTTTTCTTTTTGAGGCGGCGTCTCCTCTGTCGCCCAGGCTGGAGTGCAGTGGCTGGATCTCGGCTCACTGCAAGCTCCGCCTCCTGAGTTTACGCCATTCTCCTGCCTCAGCCTCCCGAGTAGCTGGGACTACAGGCACCCGCCACCTCGCCTGGCTAGTTTTTTGTATTTTTTTAGTAGAGACGGGGTTTCACCGTGTTCGCCAGGATGGTCTCGATCTCCTGACCTCGTGATCCACCCGTCTCGGCCTCCCAAAGTGCTGGGATTACAGGCCTGAGCCACCACGCCCGGCCAAGGAGGTTATTTCTTAAACAACTTGCAAGGTGGACATCCCACAAGACCAGACACAGGTCCTTCAGAGGAGGAGAGGATGGGGCAGGAGTTTTATGCTGACTGGGTTGGCTAAACATACTTATTCAACAGGTTACAGGAGGAGCTATGAATATTCATGAAGGGGCTTCTGCCATATGTATCATATGACACACATTCACTTTGGGGTGGAGATGTGGAGATGTAACATTTAAATGTATTATAGTTAGGCCCTATGCATCAAAAGGTCTTTCTAAGACCCAAAGACACTTGGTGCACAGACTTTGTAAACCAGCCAGGTCCAGCCATGGTCAGTGGTCTCTTACCAGGAGAGTTACTGAAATCTGTCTCTTGTCTAGTCAGAGGTGTAGCTGTGGCTGGTGGATGGGGGTTCAGTCAGGCAGATTTATTCAGTTTGAATGTGACAAGCCTAGGTGTGGTTTTTGTTTTTGTTTTGCTTTATGTTTTTTGTTATTTGTCCTGATGGATGTTCTGTATGTCTCCTGGATGTATGGTTTGGTGTCTGTCATTAATTTGGGGACATTCACACCATTCCAGCATTTCTCCTGCCCCTTCTTCTCTTTCCTCCTTCTGATTCTCCCATTGTGCCAGTCATATCCTTTGATGTTGTTCTTGGATGGTGTCTTCTGTTGGTGTATTAGGCTGTTCTTGCATTGCTATAAAGAAATACCTGAGATAGAGTAATTTATAAAGAGATGTGATTGGCTCACAGTTCTTGCAGGCCATACCAGCATGGCACCAGCATCTGCTCAGCTTCTTGGGGGCATCAGGGAACTTTTACTCATGGCGGAAGGCAAAGTGGGAGCAGGCATTTCACAGGGTGAAAGCAGGAGCAAGAGAGAGACAGAGTGAGGGGGTGGGTAGGTGACACACACTTTAAAAAAAAAAACAGGGTGGGAACGGTGGATCATGCCTATAATTGTAGCACTTTGGGAGGCCGAGGTGGGTGGATCACGAGGTCAGGAGTTCGAGACCGGCCTGGTCAACATGGTGAAACCCCATCTCTACTAAAAATACAATAAATTAGCTGGGCATAGTGGCGCACGCCTATAATCCCAGCTACTTGGGAGACTGAGGCACAAGAATCACTTAAACCCAGGAGGCGGAGGTTGCAGTAAGCTGAGACTACACCACTGCACTCCAGTTCTGGTAACAGAATGAGACTCCATCTCAAAACAAAAACAAAAACAAAAAACAGTTCTCACATGAACTCAGAGTGACAGCTTACTCATCACCAAGAGACTGAAGGCAAGCCACTCATGAGGGACCCGCCTCCATGATGCAAACACCCCCTGCCAAGCCCCACCTCCAGAACTGGTGATTATAACTCAACATGAGGTTGGTGGGGACACACGCTCAAACTACATCAGTTGATTTTTTTTTTTCCATCCCCTTTTCTCCTTGCATTTGTTTGGGAAGCTTCTGTTGATTGCTCTTCATATTCACTGATTCTTTCCTTTATTCTATCTAGTCAATTAATGAGCACTCTTTATTTCTATTAGTGTGTTTTTGACTTCTAGCATGTTTTTTTGATTATTATTGTTTCCATCTCTCTGCTGGCATTACCTATCTGGTCTTGCATGTTGTCTGATCTTTCAGCTAAAGCCAGTTTATCCAGGAGTTTCTGCTTTGGGTGAGCAGCTCTCAGGTGCTGTGTCTCCCTGGATGTACCTATCTCTTCAGAGCAGGGTGCCAGTTTATGTGGCAGCCTCAGTTCTCTGATGGGCCCATGAAAGGCTGCTGATTTGCCACGCGCCCTGCTATTCTTTGCTGTAAGCATGGGAGTGGTGACTGCCAAGCACGTCACATGACACCAGTTGAAGTTGTGGAACTTCACAGCCAGGCTCCTAAAGCAAGACTTCCAATCCACCTTCTGTACAGGTTTCCTTAAAAAATGGGGTGCACGACTGGCACGGTGGCTCACTCCTGTAATCCCAGCACTCTGGGAGGCCTAGGTGAGAGGATGATTTGAAACCAGGAGTTCAAAGACCAACCTGGCCAACATAGTGAGACCCTGTCTCTGTTAAATAAATAAATGAAATAAAAATAAATAGGCTGAGTGAGACACAGGGGCTCCAGTCTTCCTCTGATGTCCCAGCTCTCAGAACAAGGTTGCTTTGCTTGCTTTTCCTTTTATAAGCACCATGTGTTAGGCAACTGCTTAGGTGGTTCCCTGAGGTATTCATGCTCCTATGTGACACCCTCCTCTGCATGGGGCCAACCCAATGACTGTTTCTCATGAGCAGAGCCTGGAAAGCATGAGGCACAGCTCTGCTTCCTCATGTCACAGCTCTGATCTTGTCAGTCTCTCATTGGCTCCTGCAACAAATGACCACAAGCTAACTGGCTTTTACAACAGCAGAAGTTTATTCCTTCACAGCTCTGGAGGCCAGAAGTCCAAAATCACTTTTAATGGGCTGAAATCAAGGCATTGGCAGGTCCAGGCTCCCTTGCATGGCTCCTGGAGAGAATCTGTTCCTTGTTTCTAGCGCCTCTGGTGGCTCCGGCGTTACTTGGCTTGTGATTGCATCACGTCCACTTTCAGGGCCCCATCTTCATCTCTGCTCCATCTTCCCATGGCCCTCTCTTCCGTGTGGCACCACATTTCCTTCTGCCTCCCTCTTACAAAGATGCATGTGGCCGGGCATGCTGGCTCATGCCTGTCATCCCAGCACTTTGAGAGGCCAAGGCAGGAGGGTCGCTTGAGGCCAGGAGTTCAAGACCAGCCTGGCCAACACAGAGACCCTGTCTCTGTTGTATTTATTTAATTACTTTTGAGATAGGGACTCATTTTGTCACCTAGGCTAAAGTGCAGTGGTACGATCCTGGCTCACTGCAGCCTCAACCTCCTGGGCTCAAGCAATCCTTCCACCTCAGGAGTAGCTGGAACTACAGGTGCACACCACCATGCCCAGATAATTTTTCTATCTTTTGTAGAGATGAGGTCTTGCCATGTTGCTCAGGCTGGTCTCGAACTCCTGGGCTCAAGAGATTTACCCAACTCAGGCTCCCAAAGTGCTGGGATTACAGGTGTGAGCCACAGTATTTAGGACCCACTCGGATAATCCAGGACAGTCTCTCTATCTCAAGATCCTTAATGACATCCGAAAAAAAAAAATAGTTTTCCCGTACGAGGTAATATTTATAGGTTGCCTGGATTAGGACTTGATGGCTTTATAAGGGCCATTTTCCAGCTGTGCATGGCTTGGTGGGCTTCTCTTGTTTGCAGGAAGCTATGTGACAAGCGCAGTACCTGCAATGAGCTGTGATTGGCTGATGTAGACTGGGGTGGACTCCAGGCAGGTGGTGCTCCAAAAGGTACAAACTCACTCTGTGGTCATCAACTCACCTTTCGAGGTGCCTCTGAGGGGTGAGGCCTGTGGAGTGAGGTCCAAGCATGCCAGATTTTGTCCACTGAACCAGGCTCCTGGAGGCCCTGACAGATGCAGCTCCAGGCCCCAGGCTGCACAATTTGCCCCATGCCTCCACAGCCTCTGGATTTAGGATGACCCAGGCCAGCGTCTGGGACCCCAGTGCTGCAGTGAGGGTCAAGGAAGCCCGGAGCTTACTCCAACCTCCAGGGCAGAGAGGACAGAAGATCCCAAAGGCCCCAGGGCTCCAGGAAGGGCGCAGCTGAGCAGGGGCAGCTGCTTTTTCTCTCCCAGGCTTCCTGCTGTGCCTTTTACTACCCTCTACCTTCCTGGTGCTGGGGCTCCGCAGGGCTGGCTCTAAAGAAGTCCCAACGTCAGCCTGGGAGCGCAAGGCGGGAGCGCCCTGTTTCGATTGTTGGGGACTTGCTCCTAGTTAGGTGGTAACTGTCCTTATGATCCCCCACAAAACCAGCCGGGCAGGGGGCAGGGGGCAGGGGCCCGGCTCGTGCAGAAGAGGCCGCTGCTTAAGGGAAAGCAACCCTCAGCGTGGACCCCTCAACCTCGCCCCTTACCCGTGCACCCCTCCCCTCACACCCTCGCGGTCCTCATCCACGCGTCCCTCACCCTACACCCGCCCACCCGTCACTCGTTCGCCCCTCAACCCTCACCCGTGCGCCCCTCATCCCTCATACGCACTCTCCTCACCCCTCACCCGCGCGACCCTCGAACCTCACGCCCGCGCCCCTCACCCCTCACCCGAGCGTCCCCCGCCCCTCACCCGCGCGACCCTCGCCTCCGCGCCCCTCCCCCTTCACCTCTCGCCCGCTAGCCCCTCCCCCTCGCCCCGGCGCCCCTCCTCCCTCACACGCACACCCTCAGCCCTCAACCGCGCGCCCCTCACCCTTCACCCGCGCGCCCCTCGCCCCTCACCCCCGCCCCCCTCCCCCCTCCCCCGCGCCTCCCTCACCCCTCACCCGCGCGCCCCTAACTCTTCACCCGCGCGCCCCTCATCCACGCGCCCCTCGCCCTTCAGTCCTCACCCGCGTGGGCCAAGAGGGTCCTGGGCGAGGGCAGCTCCCTGCGGGTGGGTGCGGGGCTCCGAGTTGGCTCGGCCTGCGAGGCCGGCAGCAGGGACCAGGCTCCACACACGCCTGGCCTCGGAGTCTGTCTTGAGACTCAGGAGCTGGCTTTTCTGCAAATGCGCGCCCAACGGTTCAGCCCTAAGAACCGCACGGGAATGGGGAGAGGTCGCCCCGCGTTTCTTCAGCGACAGCGACCATGGCCACAACCACGATGATGACAACGGCCACGGTGACGGCCGCGCGTCCAGCCGGCCCCCCGGTGACGGCCCCGAAGCATCTGCTCGCCGGGCGCTTGCATCGGAGCGGAGATCCGCGCGGGGCGCTACGTTTCCCGAGACCCTGGCCGCCCCCGGGCGCTGCAAACTCCCAGCCGGGTGCCCGGGTCTCCTGGGTCAGGACGGAGCTGGACGAGACTCGTCCCCGGGCGCCCGCGTTCAGGACACGCACGATGGGAACGTCCGGACCCTGCAGCCCCCGCCGTCCAGGACCACGCCCTCCGCTAGGATGGCCGCGCGCCGGGACAGCTGGAGACTGGTTCACGCTAGAGGCGGGTTCATGTGGGCGCCAGGCCTGAGGGACCGGCCCCGTCCGGCTGATATTTCCCCACCGGGCGGGAGAAGCCAAGCTCCCCCGCCGCCCCGACAGCCCCGGCTCCCGGCCCCGCCTCGGCCAACCCTACCCCGCGCGCTCTAGGACCCGGGGCGCCGCCCAACAGCTCCGGCGTGGGCGGGGCCCGGCATTGTGACGCCGCGGGGCGGGGTTTCCCGGCGCCCGAGCGGACGGACGCTGAGACGCGCGCGGGTAAGCGGCGCGGGGACGCGGGGCGCAGGGCGCTGGGCTAGGGGCGCAGGTAAGGAGCGCGGGGGCGGCGCGGGGTCCTCGCGGGGCGGCCTAGGGCGGCCGAGGACCCGGGGCCAGGGCAGTTGGCCCCTGCCCCTAGTTCCCCGGCTTGGTCCTGTGGGGTCACCAGCCCGGCACCCCCTCCCACGAGCAGTGCGCCCCATCCTGGGCCTGCGCCCCCTCCCACGAGCTGTGCGTCCCCATCCTGGGCCCTGCGCCCCCTTCCCCGACCCCATCCCGGGGCGCGCGTGGACTCCCGCCGGCTAAGCGCACCCGAGCGGTGACACCAGGGGCTGCACCAGTCCTCGACCCCGACCCTGGGAACCCTCCGCAGCCCCCGTCGGGCGCGTCTCGGGACCCCCAGACACCCCCGCGCCCCAGTCGACCCCGCTCTGCCTCGGCTCCTGAGGCCGGCGCGGGTCGGGTCGGGTCGGGTCGCGCCGGCCCAGCCTCCCTGGCGGGACTCTAGCCGCTCCCCGCTCCCCGCAGGCCCCGAGGCCGCAGAAGCGCGCGGAGCGGCGATGAGCAGGCGGCCGGTGGCCCGCGGCGCGCGGAGCTGGTGACAGCCTCGGCCAGGCGGGCGCTGCGATGGAGGCCGAGGGCCTGGACTGGCTTCTGGTGCCACTGCACCAGTTGGTGTCCTGGGGCGCGGCCGCAGCCATGGTCTTCGGAGGGGTGGTACCCTACGTCCCGCAGTACCGGGACATCCGCAGGACGCAGAACGCCGACGGGTTCTCCACCTACGTGTGCCTGGTGCTGCTGGTGGCCAACATTTTGCGGATACTCTTCTGGTAAGTTGGGGGTTTGCTTTCCTGGGCTGCGCTCGGAGAAGAGGGTTTGTCCTTTGGAGTTTCAGATTGAGGCCGGGGGAGCAGCAGGGTCCACACCTCCTGGCTGGGCCAGCGTCCTGCTCTCCTGGCCGCTGAGCAAGGGTACGTGGCCGCAGGCGAGTCACTTCTTAGGGTGAGGTTATTTTTTCCAGAAAAACGGTGGGATTGGAGAACAGAAGCTCAGAGAAAATCTCCAGATCTGCCTTCTCACATAATGTCCCGCACGGGTGCTTAGCAGGGATCTCTCTGCTGGGCAGTGGCCTAGGCCTGCCTGTAGAGAGGAACGGTTCCTGCCTGCCTTTCTCATGTTGTGTCGTTTTTCTTTATTGTTTTGAGAAAGGGTTTTGCTCTGTGGTCCAGGCTGAAGTGCATGATGTGATGACAGCTTACTGCAGCCTCCACATTCCTGAGCTCGGGTGATCCTCCCACCTCAGCCTCCCAAGTACCTGGGATCACAGGTGCACCACCACACCCGGCTAATTGTTTTTTTGTATTTTTTGTAGAGACGGGGGGGGGGGGGGGGGGGGGGTTCACTATGTTGCCCAGGCTGGTCTGGAACTCCTGGCCTCAAGCATTCCTCCCCACTGGGCCTCTGAAAGTGCTGGGATTACAGACTGAGCCACGGCGCCTGGCCTGCCTTATTTAAATAGGAAGTCACGCTCTCTGGAGACTGTCTTGTTCCTCTCAGGCCAACTTCCTCTTTGTATTTGCGTTAGGCCAAGGAAATTGAAATTAATTTTAACAGTTGTTGAAGCCAGACATAATTGGGAGAATGAGTTTTTGGAGAAAATGAAGAGGTCTCACAGCTGTATTCTAAGGCCAAAAACGTCTGGAATTTTTCTTTCTTCCGGGTGATCCCAGCCTCTCTGTCCATGCAGATTGGAAGGTGTCTGCTGCTCTTCCCATGAAGAGGGCCTGGTGGAGGGGTGGAGAGAAGGAGTCTAGGCAGCTGGTGTCAAGAACTCTGCTTTTGACTCTGGTCACTGAGTAATCATGTACCTGCTTCTTTGCCTGTTAGTTGTTGTTTTTTTTTTTTTTTTTTTTGAGACAGAGTCTCACACTCTGTCATCAGGCTGGAGTGCAGTGGTACAATCTCGACTCACTACAACCTCTGCCTCCTGGGTTCAAGTGATTCTCCTGCCTCAGCCTCCTGAGTAGCTGGGACTACAGGCTCCCGCTGCTGTACCCAGGTAATTTTTGTATTTTTAGTAGATACGAGGTTTCACCATGTTGACCAGGATGGTCTCGATCTCTTGACCTCGTGATCCACCCATCTCGACCTCCCAAAGTGTTGGGATTACAAGCGTGAGCCACCACGCCTGGCCCGCCTGTTTTTAAGTCAACCTTG
The DNA here is from genome assembly GCF_002776525.5 of Piliocolobus tephrosceles. Taxonomy (NCBI): domain Eukaryota; kingdom Metazoa; phylum Chordata; class Mammalia; order Primates; family Cercopithecidae; genus Piliocolobus; species Piliocolobus tephrosceles. Next base: position 299,724 of record NC_045451.1, read on the forward strand.
TTGAGGTGTGATTTGCATTCCATGAAATGCACCGCTTTTGTGTCCATTTGATGAGTTCTGATGCTGGGGTGTCCCGTGTTCATGAACTGGGGTGCTCCCTGCCCCACAGCCTTCATCCCAGCCCTGGCCATGGGCAGCCGTTGGTCCACGTGTCCCTGGGTGTTAGTTTTGCCTTTGCCAGGGATTTTTAGGTGAGCGAATGGGTTGGCTGCCTCTTCCCAGAGTTGTCTCTGAGGCAGGGAGGTTTGTCCCCTGCAGTGATCTTGGAGGGGGATTTTGGGTCCGAGTCCTGCCTCAAGGTTTGTCTCTGGGCCAGGCTGCATCTGAGGGAGGGGCGGGGTGCTCATTTTGGAGACTGCTTTTCTCTCCCATCGCCTGCTGTGGAGACAGTGGCTGGCAGTGCTGCAGTGGCCTCAGAGAGCGTAAGGTTGACTGGGAAGTAGGTTTCTAATTGTCTAATGCTGTTGAATATTTTGAATGCACGTTGTGGGAGTTGGGGAGACGCTGGTTGGCAGGCCACCTGCTACAGCCCCAGCTCACATGTGTATGTTGTGAAGGAGCATTTTTAGGGTTATAGAATAAATTTTAGGGTTATAGAATAAATTTAGGGTTATAGAATAAAATTTCTCCAAAATAATGGAGGAAAAATGCCTGAGGGTAGATAACTATGTGGGAAAAAAGTTCCACTTAGAGGATGCCCCCCCCCCCCAGTATGCTCATAGTCCCAAGTTGCTAAAAGATAATAAATTAGGTTGGGCATGGTGGCCCACTCCTGTAATTCCAGCACTTTCGGAGGTCAGGGTGGGAGGATCACTTGAGGCCAGGAGTTTAAGACCAGCCAGTGCAACATAGCAAGACCCCATCTCTACAAAACATTTGAAACATTAGCTTAGGTGTGGTGGCATTACCTGTAGTCCTAGCTACTTGGGAGGCTGTGACAGGAGGATCACTTAAGCCCAGGAATTCGAGGCTGCCGTGAGCTGTACTCCAGTCTGATCAAGAGAGAGAGACCCTGTCTCAAAAAAAAGAAAGAAAAGAATCTATCTAATGTCCATCTCAGTATCTGGTTTGGAGAAGTCAGAGATTAACCCAGTTTCCTGGTGCCATCTTGTCGCTGCCTCATGACCTAACTGACACTTGACGTAGAGGTTTGAAGCTGGGAGTGGGAGTTCTTGCTTACAGGCCTTCAAGAGACACTTGAGCTCTTTGTGGAGCACAGGGCAGCCTTCCAGGGAATTCTGAACTTTGTCCATGGGTCTCTTCATAGAATCAATATCCTGGGCTGTCCTGGTCATGTATGGCTTCTGTGACCACCGAGGGCACACACAGGGCCTCAGCGTGTTCCAGAAGATGGTGGGATGAAAGCGGGGAGGGGAGAGGGCGCTGGTCCCTGCTGGGCGTCCCTCCAGCCTGAGGATGTGCTGTCTCTGCATTCCACACAGGCACATCCTCTGTGCCCACCCGGTCCCCAGGACCTGCTGTGCAGAGAGAGATGATGACCCCTTCTGTTTCTCTCTTGGGAGCCTCTTGTGACCCCCCACTCCTGGCTTCCCCTCTCCAGGCTTTGTAGGTTCGCAGCCTCTTTGATTTCATAGTTTGTAGGGCGGAGGGTTTGTGCTTTAGCGGAAGTGACACGTGGGATGCATCACACACAACCCCAGCTCCACACATGTGCACGCACACTCAGTGTTTGGGATGGGAGTGGTGGGGGCGGGAAAGCAGAGGTGAGGCTGGGGCAGGCTTCGGTGAGAGGGGGACGGGGTGGGGGGTGGGGAGAGCAGAGGTGGGCTGGGCCGGGCTCCAGTGAGAAGGGGCATGGGGGAGAGCAGAGGTGGGCTGGGCCAGGCTCTGGTGAGAAGGGGCTGGGGTCCGGTGAGAAGGGGCCGAGGTCTGGTGAGAAGGGGCCGGGGGAGGGGGCGTGGATGGACTGTGGGGAGAGCAGAGGTGGGGCTGGGCCAGGCTCTGGTGAGAAGGGGCTGGGGTCTGGTGAGAAGGGGCCGGGCGGTGGGGGGAGGGTGGATGGGTTGGGGGGAGAGCAGAGGTGGGGCTGGGCCAGGCTCTGGTGAGAAGGGACCAGGGTCCCATGAAAAGAGGCCAGGGTCCGCCAGCACAGGGGTGGAGTTAGAATCTTCACGCTTCCAAAGGTGCTGGGGCATGGTCCTCAGAGCTCCAGTCCTTCTGGGCAGCCCCCCATTGGGGATTTGGGGTACATGGCATATGGGGCTCTGCAGTCCTGCAGGGGCTGCTTTAACAGTACAAACCCAGGGATTCTGAAACAGGTCACTCATGATTTTGTTTCTTATAGTCCTTACTACCATTTTGTGAAACCAGCATTCAGCAGATCACACTCTGTGGAATGCCAGTGTGCAGGATTTGGCAGGTTGGTGCCTGCAGCCAGGAGAAGGGCTAAATGATGTCTCATAGCTGGTGTTTGCTGGCTGTGAGTATGTGGAGGAAAAGCAGAGAGGCCAGGCGGGGATCAGGCCACATTGGGCTGCAGGGTCCTGGGAGCCTCAGCTCCATCCACAGTAGGACCCAGGCTGGAGCACTCAGAGGGAGGAATGAAAACATTGTATCAGAGAGGCCATAACATTTTGTTACTGAGGGTGATAGCTTTAGTGGTGCCTAAGAGTAGACACAAAGCTACAAAGCTTCTCTTTTGCTGGATTTTTTTTTTTTCTTTAGACCAGAGTCTCGCCCTGCTGCCCAGGCTGGAGTGCAGTGGCACAATCTCGGCTCACTGCAACCTCCGCCTCCTGGGTTCAAGCAGTTCCCTGCCTCAGCCTCCCGAGTAGCTGGGATTACAGGTACCCGCTGCCACGCCTGGCTAATTCTTGTATTTTTAGTAGAGACGGGGTTTTACCATATTGGCCAGGCTGGTCTTGAACTCCTGACCTCATGATCCACCTGCCTCAGCCTCCGAAAGTGCTGGGATTACAGGTGTGAGCCACTGTGCCTGGCCCTGCTTGAGTTTTTCTGTGAGATTTTGGAACATAGAGAAGTTTTTCTGTGGGCTTGGTCAGTTATGGTACATCCTCTATACTGTCTCTTCCTGATGGGCACCTGGGCATGGTCACCTGCAGAGCCCACCTTAGACGAGGTATCTTAGTGCTTCCCGAGGAGCAGGCCCCTGCGCCACACAGGGGGGCTGCCTGGCACCTGCCATGAGAAGAGGCGTGGGAGTTACGCCCTCGGGCAGGAGAGGAAAAGTGCTCTCGTTCGTGGCCAGCACGGCCTGTTATCACTAAAGGAAGAAAAAGTTAAGTTGAGAAGTAAATGTGGCATCTATTTTAATTAGCTTTTAAAATTACTAATGCTGCTGGATTTTGTTTTGTTTTCGTTTTGTTCCTTGTGCATCTTCTGTGGAACACTGTGCTTTTTGAAATTTTGTGGTGTTCTTTGTCTTCACCCTATTAGTTCACTGTTCACCTCCGCGTACGCTCTCATTTGGTTTTAAAAGTCCTTATTCTTTACTGTGCATATCTTGTTCCTCTAGATTTGATTTTTGATGTGTGGATTATGGGGCAGCTCAAACCTTGATTCGCTCGCCTCCTCCTTTGTCTGTCTGGTCATTCATTGCGTCTGTTGAACATTTAAAAAACGCAGGTGGCCTTTCATGCAGAGTGGCCAAAATGGCTCACGTGCAGCCTCATTGCTGGAGGTGAACGTGGTGTGAAGCGGCCTCCATGTGTCCCAGGGGACTGGCCTATTTTAGATGCCTGCCCAGTGTCACCTTCTCAGCCTCAGGTCGCTGTGGGTGAGTTGACCGGCACCCAGGCCGCTTGGTAGCCAGTGGAGAACGGCCCTGGAAGTGGCACCCAGGCCGCTTGGTAGCCAGTGGAGAACGGCCCTGGAAGTGACTGTGAGCTTGGCTGTGTCCTCCAGCCTTGGGGGTTGTGATCTGTGCTATATAATATACTGTAACAGTGCAGAGGCCAAGGCCTGGAGGGGGCCGGTGTGGGGGATGGAACCAGCCTGTGGGCATAGTGCCCATGCACCCTGCACTCCTGCTCATACAGCGTCCCTGCTTCCCCGACCTGTGCCTCAGGCCCAGAAAACCCCCTTTCAAGCTGCCTCTTTCCCGCTGGCCATCTTCTATCCCTGGGCCCACCACCCTCCCTTCCTCCTTTTGCCTCTTTGTCTCGCTTTGTGTTTTTCTTGGAGGCTTCCTAGGGAAGCATCCAGTGAGGCAAGGGGACTGTGGTGGCCCCTGCTGACCTGGGTGATATTCCTGGAGGTGCAGCTTGTCTGCCTGCCTGCCTGGCCCCCTGTCCACCCTGGGCCTGGGCTGCTGTTTTCTCTACCCTTCCCTCTGCTCCCTGAGTCTCTGTGACCTCAGGCAGCCACTCCCTCTGCTGAGGAGCTCCCAGGAGACAGGGAAGGGCCTTGGTCTCTGGAGCCAGCACAGAGGGAATCAGCATGGCCACCCTCTGAGGACTGCATCCTGGCTGCCTGTGCTCCCAGGAGAACGTCTGTGGCTTTTTCCAGGTTGCTGTGGGAGCCTCACCTGCAAGTGGCACCTTCTCACCTGCTGGGCTGGCTCACCTGCTAAGGGGGCTGCGGGGTTCCCCCTACTCCTGATCTGTGTTGATAAGGGGGTGCTAAGGGGGCTCTGGGGTTCCCCCTTCTGCTTTGTGTTGGTAAGGGGGTGTTAAGAGGGCTGCCCAGCTGCGTGACAGCTAGAGAGAGGTGGGGGCTGTGGTGGTTGTTGCTGAGTCTTCCAGTGTTTCAGAAGTTGGGAAATTAGGCTGTTATGTAGGATCTCCTGACTTTGACATGGTGGCGGCCAATTCAAGTATTGAAAATTCCCTTCAGTCCAAACTGCAGGCTGATTGAGATTCCCGCCCTGGGACAGTCAGGGAGGGTCAGGGTTGGGGCTTTCCGTGAGTGCGTGCCACACACAGCCCAGCCTTGGAGATGGTGGCTCTGCAGGCCCGTGTCCCACCTCTGTAGTGACTCTGGGAGATGGGGAGACCGTAGGGCCTGCCAGTCATTGGCCTGTGGTTCTACCCTGCAGAGGCTCACGGCTAAGCTGATGAGATGCTCAGCCCTGGTCAAAAGTCAGCAAGAAGGCCTGGGAGCCTGCAGCTAGGGGAGCACGGAGCCAGGGAGGCCTGGGACGGGGGCGGTACAGACCCTTGGCTGCCTTCTCCTCTCCTGTGGGAGTGTGTGTGCGCGTGTGGAAATTTTGTGTCTGGCCCACCTGCTGCTCTGCACACTGACCAGCCTTCCACACTGACCAGCCTTCCACAGGCAGGAAGCAGGGCTGCTGTGAGCTAGAAACTGGGCTTCTTGCCTGGTGGCAGCCTGGAGGCTGCAGGGAGGGCCTGGGGCACCTGAGCTGAGCTGTGGGACGGGGACTCAGGACCACCAGACCCAGGTACCAGTGCCTGGCCCACTGGTTCTGGGGAGGGCCAGATGTGCTGAGGGGTCCCGAGTCAGGCTCTGGGGGGGTCTTATGGCCCCTCACTGGAGCCCCACCCCACCTGGAGTCTGGGAGATGGGCAACAGTTGCCTGGTCACTCTGGTGTTCACCAACCGGGCTCCTTCCCCGGGATGCCGCCTGGGGCCTGGGAGAGGCGGAGTGGATGGGCCTCCCTCCTGACCCAGGTGTCTCCCACTGCAGGTTCAGGACCGGGAGAGGCAGCGTGGGTGGGCCTCCCTCCTGACCCAGGTGTCTCCCGCCGCAGGTTCGGGACCGGGAGAGGCAGCGTGGGTGGGCCTCCCTCCTGACATGGGGTCTCTCCCACAGGTTTGGAAGGCGCTTTGAGTCCCCACTGCTGTGGCAGAGCGCCATCATGATCCTGACCATGCTGCTGATGCTGAAGCTGTGCACCGAGGTCCGTGTGGCCAACGAGCTCAACGCCAGGCGCCGCTCCTTTGCAGGTTGGTGGCCGGCGCTTTGGAATAAAGTCCCAGGGAATCAGGGTGAAGGTGACTCTGGTGAAACAAAAGCCACTCTAATCTGTCCTGATCCAAGCAGCTTTCATTTCGCCAAGTGGTGTTGTTATCTTCAACTGATAGTGTTTTCAGTGTGTTAAATGACTTCAGTTAAACAGTTTATAACTTGAAACAATTCAAGATAATGATTTCTTCACTGGAAGTTGGGTGAGGCCTTAACACAGCCTCAGTTCTTGGCTGTGAGCGCCATCCCAGACGGTTTGTGTGTCCGAACAAGAAGTGCGCATCTGTGCCTGGCTGCATCCGGGCAGACGGTGCCGGGTCAGGCGTTTCATCTCTGTGTGCGTGGCCTGTACACACAGCACACCTTTTCAGTTTGGCTGTGACTCAACCTTAGCCAGGGCCTTCCTCATAGACCTTGTTAAACAGACCCAGAGTCACCCCACAGGGTCAGGCAACCCCTTTATCCGGAGCACACGGGCAGGGTACGCACACTGCCGAGTTGACAGCCGGGCAGGACCAATTACATGCTTAGCACATGCTTAGCACACATGACTCCTTAACCTTTGGTGGCTTAGAAAATAGAAAATACTTCTTCCAGTGTTTGCCTTTTGCACAGTTTGTTCCAGTCAATCCTGTTTGAAGATGCAGGCTGGCAGGCTTCTTGTGTGCAGGAGGGTTAAATCCTGCCTTTTGTTTTTCTTCTAATTTCTCAGTCTAAGATGGCGCTCCCTTTGGCTTTGAGAGAGAGGCTGATCTCAGCTGTCGCTTGGAGAAAAGTGTCTGCCTCAGAGTTTGTTTAGTTTGGGGCATCTGTGGATTTGAGATCTTGCCGGGGAGTTGTGTCCCTGTTTCTATTCCCGATCACTGGTTCTTCCTGTTGGAGAGGATCCCACCTCTCCCTTTTTGTCTGCTTCTGTTTCTAGACTGAGGTGAATGTGTGCTGCTTTCAGCCTCTGTAGAAACCTGACCAGCCTTCAGCCAGTGTGACCTGGGCCAGGTAGTGTCACTGTGGCCACGAGATGAGCACCAGTGTCTTTTTTTTGTTCTGTTCTTTCTTCCCATTCCCGCCATTCTCCTCTCCTCTGAGTCTCTGCTCTGTTCCCTCCTATTGTGATTTGGGTTTGAAATTACACCAGAGATGGTGCTGACGATACCACAGATCTTGCCTAGAAAGCAGGCTTTTTTTTTTTTTTTTTGAGATGGAGTCTTTGCTCTGTCGCCCAGGCTGGAGTGCAGTGGCACGATCTTGGCCCACTGCAAGCTCCGCCTCCCGGGTTCACACCATTCTCCTGCCTCAGCCTCCCGAGTAGCTGGGACTACAGGCGCCACCACCACGCCCGGCTAATTTTTTGTATTTTCAGTAGAGACGAGGTTTCACCGTGTTAGCCAGGATGGTCTCGATCTCCCGACCTCATGATCTGCCTGCCTCAGCCTCCCAAAGTGCTGGGATTACAGGGTGAGCCACCGCACCCGGCGGAAAGCAGGCTTTTAAGAACTGGCCGAGGCCGGGCGCGGTGGCTCAAGCCTGTAATCCCAGCACTTTGGGAGGCCGAGATGGGCGGATCACGAAGTCAGGAGATAGAGACCATCCTGGCTAACACGGTGAAACCCCGTCTCTACTAAAAAAATACAAAAAACTAGCCGGGCGAGGTGGCGGGCGCCTGTAGTCCTAGCTACTCCGGAGGCTGAGGCAGGAGAATGGCGTGAACCCGGGAGGCGGAGCTTGCAGTGAGCTGAGATCCGGCCACTGCACTCCAGCCCGGGAGACAGAGCGAGACTCCGTCTCAAAAAAAAAAAAAAAGAACTGGCCGGATTCCCTGCGAGGTGAGGAACTGTGGTTTTACATTTCTGTTTAGGTGACTCAGTCTAGCTCCCTGCAAGGCTTTGCTCCTTCTCTGGAGCTGAGCTCCTCATGGCGTGTTCCCTGCCCCTTTGAACCTCAATATTTAACTTGGAACAAGAATTTTCTCACTGTGGGAAGGCCAGCCAGCCGAGAGAACAGTTTGTGCCTAAGATGCCCAATGCATTGCTGGGTGTTTCTGCTGCTCTCGGGCTCTGGACATGAGGCCAGACCTTGTGACCTTGTTGAAGGTGGCCTGACACGAGCTCCCAGAGATGTCAGGTTGTGAGTGTCTAGGCAGTGCAGCCAGCGTGGAGTTTAATGGGAATGTATGTTGGAACACTGGGATACCCCTAGAAGCGGCATCGTAAGCTCCCACCCACGTTCATTTTACCAGCAGGTGCACTCTCGTCTCATCAGAGGAGCGTTGGATAAGAAGGGAGTGGGATGGTGGATGCCTGGCATTCTGTGTCACTTCTTCCAAAGGAGTACGTCTCTTCTGGTTACCCAGGATGAGTTAAAAACGTGAGTCCCTGTTTCCAGAGCTAGGCCTGGAATCTGAATTTTAAACACCCTCCGTGGGTGGGCAGAATAATGGCCCCGAGAGACATCCATGCCCTGATCCTGGGAACCAGAGAGACTCTTGAGGGGGGCTGGTCCTGGATTATCCGGTGGCCTCACCTAATTCCAGGGGTCCTCACACGTGACAAGGGCCGCAGACGAGATGGTCAGGTGCTGGCGCTGAGGGCCCGGCTCTCTGCCGTGGGTCGGCTGTCGCTTTACAGGCAGCAGAGCCCCCAACCACAGGGAGCTGAGTTCTGCCCATACTTGAATGAGTAGGAGACACAGCCTTGGTTTTAGTCCAGGAGACCGTTGGGCCTCTGGCTTCCAGAATTAAGATAATCAGCTTGTGTTGTGGCTGCCATGTTTGTGGTACCTTGTTACAGAGGCGATAGGAAGCTGGGGCACCCTTTCCTCAAGGCCTGGAGTATTTGGGAAGCAGTCCAGGGCCGCTGTGAGGGGATGAGGGCTGGGCTCCTGGGGTCAGCCTGGGTGCCCTGTGCCTGCCCTCCCCCTGGGGAGGACTGAGAACCAAGCTGCATGACTCCTGGGCCCCAAATGACTTCAGGTGGGAAATCCACTCCAGAACTCTGTGTCCTGGGGCGTAGCTGTGTGTGTTTAAGAATTCTGGAGATTGCCGGGCGCGGTGGCTCAAGCCTGTAATCCCAGCACTTTGGGAGGCCGAGACGGGCGGATCACGAGGTCAGGAGATCGAGACCATCCTGGCTAACACGGTGAAACCCCGTCTCTACTAAAAAATACAAAAAATTAGCCGGGCGAGGTGGTAGGCGCCTGTGGTCCCAGCCACTCGGGGGGCTGAGGCAGGAGAATGGCGTGAACCCAGGAGGCGGAGGTTGCGGAGAGCTGAGATCCGGCCACTGCACTCCAGCCTGGGCGACAGAGCAAGACTCCGTCTCAAAAAAAAAAAAAGAATTCTGGAGATTTACATCTGTAGCACTCTTCATAGTGGAGTCCAGTTTGAGTTTATACATGTCCAGGTCCCCTTGGTGGACACGCCCAGACCTGTTCCTACAGGGCGCCTTGATGAAAGGTGTGGGCTCATGTCCTCTCATCTGCCAAGAGAGGGGACGGCAAGGCAGGAGCATCACTGAAGTTCAGACCGAAAGCTCTGGCTTCTGGCCACCCGATCTGTAGCTCCTGCAGCACGGCCCCGTGCCAGGCAAGGTGGCCAGCCTCGTCTTCCTGTCAGCGGCGCCACCTCGAAGGGAAGGTTGTTGGCTCTGAACATGTTCTGTTTCTCGTTTCTTTTTTCTTTTTCAAGCTTTTAAGTTCAGGGGTACATGTGCAGGTTTGTTATATAGGTAAATTGCTTGTCACGGGGGTTTGGTGTACAGATTATTTCTCTAACTCCTGAACTCCTGACCTCAAGTGGGATCCACCCACCTTGGCCTCCCAAAATGCTGGCATTACAGGCGTGCGCCACCGCACCCGGCCAGTGTACAGATGATTTCATCACCCAGGTATTAAGCCTAGTACCCACTGGTTATTTTTCCTGGTCCTCTCCCTCCTCCTGCTCTCCACGCTCCAACAGGCCCTAGTGGCTGTTGTTCCCCTCAGTGTCCATGTGTTCTCATCATTTAGCTCCCACTTACATGTGAGAACATGCGGCGTTTGGTTTTCTGTTCCCATGTTAGTTTGCTGAGGATGATGACCTCTAGCTCCATCCATGTTCCTCTAAAGGATATGATCTTGTTCTTTTTTGTGGCTGTGTAGTATTCCGTGGTGTATATGTACCACATTTTCTTCATCCAGAAGAAAGTCTAGATGATTTTCATTGATGGGCATTTAGGTTAATTCCAAGTCTTTACTAGTGTGACTAGTGCTGCAGTGAACATATATGTGCATGTGTCTATAATAGAATGATTTATATTCCTGGGGTTTATACCCGGTAATGGGATTGTTGGTTGAATGGTATTTCTGGTCTTTGAGGAATCACGACACCGTCTTCTGCAATGGTTGAACTAATTTACACTCCCACCAACAGTATATACGTGTTCCTTTTTCTTCACAACCTCACCAGCATCTGTTATTTTTTTTTGACTTTTTATTAATAGCCATTCTGACTGGTGTGAGATGGCATCTCATTGTGGTTTTGATTTGTATTTCTCTAATGATCAGTGACGTTGAGCTTTTTTTATATGCTTTTTGGCCGCATGTATGTCTTCTTTTGAAAAGTGTTCATGTCCTTTGCCCACTTTTTAATAGGGTTATTTGTGTTTTTCTTGTAAATTTAAGTTCCTTATAGTTGCTGGATGTTAGACCTTTGTCAGATGAGTAGTTTGCAAAAATTTTCTCCCATCTGTAGGTTGTTTGCTCTGTTGATAGTTTCTTTTGCTATGCAGAAGCTCTTTCGTTTAATTAGATCCCATTTGTCAATTATTGCTTTTGCCAAGCACATTCTTGAGCCTCACCCTAAGGGTGGGGACATGCCAAGGGGGACCGTGGGCCTTGGGAGGCACAATTCTTGGCAGACTGATGAGGACGTGAAAATAACTTATGAGGAAACATTTGAATCACTACATTTCACTGTGCTCATGGATAGTCAGACGACCTAAGGAAATAAAAGTGTAAATGTTTTCCAGCTATCTTTTATAGGGATTTAAGTTTTGAAGGCCACAAATTCAGTTTGAAAGTTAATATAAAAGAAACATAAATGGTATTAAGAAAGAGTAGATTACTTAAGCAATTAAATACATTATTTGTTGTCTGATTATAAAGAACAGTGCATGCTCATGGTAGACATTTGGGGAAGACAGATATAAAGTAAAACAACTTCTGGCTGGGTGCAGTGGCTCATGCCTGTAATCCCAGCACTTTGTGAGGCCAAGGTGGGTGGATCACGAGGTCAGGAGTTCGAGACCAGCCTGGCCAACATGGTGAAACCCCATCTCTACTAAAGATACAAAAAATTAGCTGGGCGTGGTGATGCATGCCTGTAATCCCAGCTACTCAGAAGGCTGAGGTGGGAGAATCACTTGAACCCAGGAGGTGGAGGTTGCAGTGAGCCAAGATTGGGCCATTGCACTGCAGCCTGGACCACAGGGCGAGACTCCATCTTAAAAAACAAAACAAAACAAAAAAACAGCTTCCACTCCACCCTCCAGAGGTGACTACTTTGAACGCCGAGGCATGCTTCCACGTCTCTTCCTTTTTTCTTCTACAGTCTCCTTTCACAAAATTGGCATAATTTTCAAAGTTATGACCAGACTTTAAAAAGAAACCCTCATCCCACTGAGACGTTTTCCCACACCCTTTTTCGTTGTGAGTCAGGGTTGGGGCCTGATCACTCCGTCATCTCCCTCATCTCCCATCTCCCTCATCACTGGAGGGAGATGACCCACAGGGCCCTGAGTGCCCAGCCTGAGGAAGGCAGGGCCGGCACCAGCACAGTGCCACCCTTGGGCAGAGCTGAGCCTCTTTGGCCAGGCCATGGCTGACTGCGGTTGGGAGTGAGTGCACACCTGTCTCGTGTGCTGGGTTATTTCTTTTTACTGTTCACTTTGCATTATGGAGAATTTCAAGTGTTTACCAAGCAGGTAGGATGGTATAGAGCCCTGAGGTGATGGGACCCACAGATGCATTCAGGTCTCCTTCCTGCAGGTTTTTCTTTTTTTTTTTCGAGACAGGGTCTCACTCTGTTGCCCAGGCTGGAGTGCAGTGGTGGTATCAGAGCTCATTATTGCCTTGAATTCCTGGGCTCTAGCCAAGTGATCCTCCCACCTCAGCCTCCCAAAGCATTAGAGTTACAGGGTGAGCCCTTGTGCCTGGCAGTTTTTGTTGTTTAAAAATCCGTAGGTTTTTAACTGAACTCCTCTCGACTTTGCCCGTGGTCTGTATTAGCGGCATCTTAACAAGATTGCTGACTACTGCAGGCTGAGTTTTGGGACGCCCCACAGTGGAGATGGCACTCCTGGTGTTTCCTCCTGTCTTTATGTCCTTGGAGTGTAGACAAGGAAAAGGTGTTCTGTCCTTGACTTTTTCTGTGAAAGAGCGTTTTAAAAAAGCAGTGGACCCCGAGGCCCGATCAGATCCAGGTTTGGTTCTTGTGTTTCGCAGGATAGTTGCATCGTTCCATAGGAGGTGTGTGTGGTCAGCAGCCACTGAGGGGCTCATGCTGAGGCTGTGAGCTCGTCAGGGCTGCAGGATGTTTGTCGTCTGTTGGCTGGAGCCCCTCTGCAGAGAAACAGGCTGGTACCCATTGTTCAGCTGTCCACAGGTATAATTTATAAAGGAAATGCAGGTCCCTCTCTTTACTAGTTTTCAGAGTTGGTTCCCTGGCATCTTGCAGTGATGAGTGCATGTTTCTGAGTCATTCTGAACATGTGAAGTGGACGGTTGGTGGTTACTGGATTATCACACTTGCTAAAGCTCCAGTTCTTCCCTCTGGCCGGGGAGCCGCGTCGGGTGCTGCTGGGCCCTTTCCACCCAGCATGACAGGATCTGGTATAACAAGGTACTCGTGTGGCAGCTACGTCTCCTGCCCCAGACCTAGAACCCGTCCTTTCTCCAAGGAGCGCTGGTATCTAGGACACAGTGTTTGGAGACCACAGCCTGGGCATGCGTGAGGGTTGGCCTACAGGTCGAGTTTTTGGCTTTTTCAGTGGGTGGAGCTAGGGAGTGTGTTTTGGTGAGGTGAAATACTTCATGAGTGGACACCAATTCTTCCCATTTTACTTCAAACCTCTAGGCCTGGCCGCGTTGCTTAGCCGGAGGTCTGCCTCCCTTCTGCCCTGTACCAACTCCCTTCCTCAAGGACCCCCACAAATAATGGAATGCGGCATCCTCATGCCTCCCTTAGTCCTCTCTGCGTGCGGCAGTCTGAGGGTCACCATGCCGGCACCAGCCTCCTGGTGACTGAAAACGTTTGTTTTATTGGGGGTGGGGGTTTATATGCTCAGGATTGCACATCCTCAGGGCACTTCCCGCTGGGGACAGAGGTCAGGTCACTGCTGCATGTTATGTCACCGGGAAATAGACACACCTTGTCAGGGGTGCACCAGCAACTGGATACATGGGGTCATTTGTTTCATTTTAAATATTTGCTTTTAAAAAGTTTAACTTTGTTTTATCATGTACTTTTTTCCTTTTAAGTTCCTCTTGGGGGTTATTTGAGAAATAATTGTCTGTAGCTCAAAGTCAGGTGGTTTAATTTACTTCAAATTTCTCCCAAATCTCAACACTCAGAGTTCTAGGCTGGAGGCCAGGGAGAGGGAGTGGCTGCTGGTTAGTCGAGGGTTTTTTTTTGGGGTGCTGAAGATGTCCTAAATTAGATAGTGATGGTGTTTGCACAACTGTGGATATCCTAAAAACCATTGAATTGTCCACTTTAAACAGGTGAGTTAGTTATAGCTCAAGGAAACTGGAAAGTGTGTTGTATGTAGGGGTCATGTGCCATCTTGCATGCATTTTCAGGGGTTTATTGAGATTCTTGGACGTCACATTAGGAATCCCTGTAACTGCCCGTGTCCCTCCCATTGCAGGCTTGCCTGGGCCACTGTGGTCATGTGCTCTTCCCTGGTCCCAGGCTGGCTGGCACCTCCCTGTCACGATCACCCCTGCACTCCCCCATAGACGCTGTACCGACAGGGTGTGGTGCAAACCTTTCTTCATGTGCTGACAGAAGCGATCTCCAGTCGTGACATGGACCAAAGTCCCAGGAAGCAGGTGATGGCCTCTGTGGCCCAGCCACCCTCCTTCCTGCCAGCCCTCTGGACTTGTCCTGTCTCTCTTGTTCCAGTCTCTTTGGCTACTCCACAAGTTACCCCAGATCTTAGGACTTGGAAGGACAACAATTATTTTGCTCGTGAGTGCATTTTGGGTGGACTTGGCAAGAACAGCTGGTCTCTGCTGTCCTCAATCTGGGGAGCTCAAAGGCTAGGGCTGCAGCCCTTGAAGCTCATTCTCTTGCTTTGTCTCTCTCTCTCCCTCATTCACTCTTTGGCATGGCTGGTGCTGACCATCTCCTGGGACCTCCGCCCGGGCTCTGCTGGGACACCCACCAAGGCGGCCTCATGAGACCTGGGCTTCCTCACAACATGGCCAGGTCCCAAGGGGGAGCTGCCTGGGAAAGCAGGTGGAAGCTGTATCTTTTTTATGACCTAAGTCTTGGAAATCACAGCATTGCTTCTGTGGACTGGAGTGGTCACAAGCCCACCTGTGATCAAGGGGAGAAGACACTGACACCACCTCCCAGTGCCGAGTGTCGGGGAAAAGGAAAAAGTTGCTGGGCCCTGTTTTTGTCTGGTCTGGAGGACGTGTTCAGCACAGATTTGTGGAAATGTGTGACTCTTGAAAATGTTCCTGGCAGCTCTCTCAGCGTCAGAACTCTTTGCATTCTGTCCTACACAAACATGGATCTGATCACACTGCTTTCCAGGCAAGGAGCCCAGGTGGCTTGAGGGTGTGGCCAGGACACAGCCTGGTGTGGTAGGGTCCAGCCTCTGCAGCCTGAACCATGCCTTCTTCCCCAGCCTCCCAGCTGGCTGCCTCCCACCCTTACCTGTTCACAGTCACACCTGGATGTGAGAAGGGAAGCAGTGTAGACCGAGCAGTCCTGCCTCGGGTGGTCCCTCCCTCCCGCCCACCCCTTGCGGATCTTGGTCTTGAAAAGAGGCACCAGTGGAGAGGGATGTTGTCTAAATCAAAGCAACAGATGGGATGAGCTGAGGGACATAGAATCCAAGAGGCAATGTTGGGGGAGCCTGGGGGAGGAGAGGAGACTGCACTTTGTGTGCTGCGTTGGTTTATAAAACCCTCAAATTTGGTAGAAATATTGCAGTTCCTGCCTTGTGAGTGGAACAACACCCTAAGTCCAAGTAGCAGAGGGCAGAGGTCAGAGGTCATCTCGTATTTGCTTTCAGCTGTTCACTTGCAAAATTTCCATTTTAAGTCTACATTGCCTGAGTAGGCAACACACAACCTTTGATCCCACTTCTGCTTTCTGATCCCAGGACTCATTTGAGTCTCTTGTTTATCAACCGTTTTCAATCCCAAACCCCATGGGGCTTCCCAGGAGCCACCTAGAGGCTGCAGTGTTTTCCAGGACCTTGGCTGCTGTCTTGTCCTGGGGCTGCACAGATGGGGAGGTTGGCTAATAACCTGTCATTGCAGGTGCTGGGCCCTGGAGGGTGCTGGGTCCCTGTCACATTGTCCATGTGTCTCTGTGTCTGTGCAGAGGTGCTTGTCAAGTGCACATGTGGAACCAGCCATCCTTTTACAGCAGAGTGTACTCTGAAACAGCTTTATCAGGTAGCCTTCTGAAGGGTTTTGACCTGGGGCAGCTGTATTTGCAACCGAAGCTTGCATACAGCCGAGTTTCTAGGAAAAGGGGAGCAGGATCTGTCTGGCTGCTTTCTATCGGCACAGCACGCTTGTGGCAGGCTCTGTGCTGCCTTTCTCCTGAGAGATTAAATGGAAATGTGGTAACTTAATTTTTGGCTCAGTTTTTCTCCCATTCTCCCCATTTACTTTTTTATGATATTGGAAGAGGTTAGGTTTAAAGAAAAATAGTTCAGAAAATGGATTTTCTAATGCACAAAACCAAAATCTTGTGATCTTTCTGTTCTAGTTTTTTTTTTTTAAGAAATGCAAAAAGTTCTGAGAACACAGCTGTTGACCTGCGTTAAAACCAGTCTGTTTCTGTCTTTTTCCCCTTTCTGTTTCTGTCTCCCTTTTTAACGTGTAGCTGCAGATAGCAAGGATGAAGAAGTCAAAGTCGCCCCCAGGCGGTCCTTCCTGGGTATGTACCCTGTGCGTGCACCGCCCGCAGCGCGTTCCTTTTGCCTCATTCCTGCAGCTGTACTTCCTCCTGTCATTGCTTCCATCTGTGCATGTGCGTGCGTCATCTTTACCAAATGTGGCCGAGTCTACAGCAAACTAATCAACCCCTAGCTCTGCTGTTTTCAAGCATGAAGTAGTTCTTAGAAGCCTGTCCACGTTCTTCTGTGTGTGGGGAGATGGGGGCGGGAAGGGGAAGAGGGAGGGAGACAGGAAGGGAGGAGAAAATTTTAGATGACAAAGTTTGGATTTTGTTAAATTTATTCCGAAGTATTTTATCCTTTTTGATGCTATTGTAAATGGAAATGTTTTCTTAATTTCAGTTCTGCTTGTTCATTGCTACTTTATAAAAATGTAATTGATCATTGCATGTTGATCTTGCATCATGCAATTCTGCTGAACTGGTTTGTTCTAAGAGTTGTTTAGTAGATTCTCTATATATGATTCTGTCATTTGCAAATAGAGATGGTTTTAATTCTTCCTTACCAATTTAGTTGCTTTTATTTCTTTTTATTGTTTAATTATCCTGGTTATAAGCAGTGAGAGTGGATGTACCTATCTTATTCTTCATTTTAGTGAGAAAGCATTCCATCTTTCACCACTAAGTATGATGTTAGTCAATGGATTTTCCATAGTTGCCCTTCATTAGGTTAAGGCAGTTCCCTTTTATTTGAGTTTGTTGGGTGTTTTTATAGTAAGAGTTAGAGTTTGCCAAATGCTTTTCTGTGTCTGTTGAGATGATCATGTGGGTTTTGTTTTTTATTCTACTATGATGATGTACTATCTTGATGGATTTTTGTGTGTTGAACCAACCTTGCATTCTTGGGATAAATTCATGTGGTCATGGTGTCTAACACTTTTTATCTGTTGCTGGATTTTATTTGCTAGTATTGGGGATTTTTTGTATCTGTATTCATAAAAGATAATTGTCTGTAGTTTTCTTGTGATGACTTTGTCTAGATTTAGTACTAGGATAATACTGGCCTTATAAAACAAGTTGGGAAATGTTCCCCTCCTTTTCTATCTTTTTAGAGTTTGCAAAGGGTTGATACTAATTCCTCTTTAAATATTTTTAGAGTTATCCAGTGAAGCCATCTGGGCTTGGGCTTTTCTTTGTGGAAAGTTTTAAAATTACGAATTCGATCTCTTGTTATAAGTCTATTCAGGTTTTTTGTTTCTTCGTAAGTCAGTTTTGGTAGTTTGTATTGGAATTTTTCCATTTCACCTAAGTTATCTAATTTGTTGACATATAATTTTTCTTAGTATTCCCTTAGAATCCTTGGTATTTCTGGAAAGTCATCAGTAATGGTTCCTCTTTCATTCCTGACTTAAGTAATTTGATCCCCTCCTTTCCTTTCTTTTTTTGGTCAGTCTAGCTAAAAATTTGTCAATTTTTTGTTCTTGTCAAATAACCAACTTTTTAAAAGGTGTTTCTTTTTCCGTTCTTTCTTCCTTTTTTTCACATTGCCCATCAAAGAACCAATTTTTGGTTTTGTTGATTTTCTTTATTGCTTTTCTATTCTCTGCTTTATTTCACTCTAATATTCTTTCTTTCCTTATGCTTGCTTTGGGTTTAATTTACCTTTTTCTTAAGGTGGAGGTTAGATCATTGATTTTTTTTCTTTCTTCCTTTCTAATGTAGTTATTGGCAGCCATAATTTCTCTCTAAGCAGGTGCTTTACCTGCGTCCTATACTTTGGTGTGTTGTGTTTTTGTTTTCATGCACCTGAAAGTATTTTAAAATTTACTTCAAGGTTTCTTCTTTGACCCTTTTATTATTTAGGAATGTGCTAACTTCCACATATTTGTGAATACCCCAAAATGTCTTCTGTTATTGATTTCAAATTTATTTCCATTATATTTGTAGAATATACTGTTTTATTCCGGTACTTTTATTTATTTTTTAAAAATTTTTGGAGACAGAGTCTTGCTCTGTTGGCTGTGGTGTGACTTGGGCTCACTGCAACCTCCGCCTCCTGGGTTCAAGCAATTCCCGTGCCTCAGCCTCCCGAATAGCTGGGACTACAGGTGCGTGCCACTACACCTGGCCAATTTTTTGTATTTTTTATAGAGACAGCGTTTCACCATGTTGACCAGGCTGGTCTCAAACTCCTGAGCGCAGGTGACCCACCCACTTCAGCCTCCCAAAGAACTAGAATTACAGGCATGAGCCACCACGCCCAGCCAGATTCCAGTACTTTTAAATAGAGGCACATCTTACGGCCTAGCATATGATCTATCTTGGAGAATATTTGATGTCCATTTTACTGTGGTTGGGTAAAGGTGGAGGGTTGTCTGTTAGGTCAAGTCTACAATTTCTTTATTGTTCTTCTGTGTAGTTGTTACATCCATTACTAAATGTAGGTGTGGAAGTCTGTAAGTGTTTTTGAATTATCTTTTTCTCTTTTCACTTCCGTCAGTTTTTGCCTGATGTATTTTGGGGTTTTGTTGTTTGTTAGGGACGTATATGCATATTTTCTGTTTTGATGTCTGTTTCTTCTGATGTTAGTGTCATCACATGCACATCTCCTGTGGTTGCCATTCGATGTATTCTTTCCATTGTTTTACTTTTAACTTTCTTATATCTTTGAATTTCAAATGAGTCTTCCGTATACATGCAATGGATCTTTAAAAAAATCCATTCTGGCAATTCTGCTCTCTGATTTGATTATTTCATTCACACTTAATGTTATATGTTCAGATTTACATCTGCTACTTTACTTTTTGTTTTCTGTATATATATCCCATGCCTTTTCCCCTTAGCTGTTGCTCCTTTACAGCTTCCTTTTGTATTAAGTAAATATTTTCTAATGTAGCATTTTAATTTCTTTAAATAATGTTTTCTGAATTATTTTCTTAGTAGTTACTTGAAGGCTTACAACATGCATCTTAACTTATCAGAATCTACTTCAAATTTATACTAACTTAATTCCAGTGACAGGAATCTTGCTCCTACATGGTTTGATTTCCTCCTCCCTTTTTAAATGGTATGATTATTATACATATTATGTCTACATATATTACAACCTAGCAATATATTTTTCTGATTGTTCCTTTATATACATTTTATGTCATTCAAGAACTGGAGGCTGGGCGTGGTGGCTCACGCCTGTAATCCCAGCACTTTGGGAGGCTGAGGCAGGCGGATCACGAGGTCAGGAGATCAAGACCATCCTGGCTAACACGGTGAAACCCCATCTCTATTAAAAAAATACAAAAAAATTAGCCGGGCGAGGTGGCGGGCACGTGTAGTCCCAGCTACTCAGGAGGCTGAGGCAGGAGAATGGCGTGAGCCCGGGAGGCGGAGCTTGTGATGAGCCGAGATTGCACCACTGCACTCCAGCCTGGGTGGCAGAGCGAGACTCCAACTTAAAAAAAAAAAAAAAAAAAAAAGAACTTGAGAGAAGAAAGGAGAACAAACATATGGAGTTATTTTATTAACCTTATTTACCATTTGTAGTTCCTTTTATTTCTTTCTGAGACTGAGTGCCATCTACAGTCATTTCCTTTCTCTAATACAGTTTTGATCCCTTCCATCTCATTTGTGCTATTGATATTATTGTCAGTTATGTTACATTTCTTTAGGGTAAAGGCCCCCAAACAATACGATGCATATTGTTTTATGCAGTTACATTTTAAGTCAACTAAGAGAGGAAAGGAGAAGAAATGTGCACCGATATCACCTTTTATAATAACTGACATCATCGTCTTTATATTCTTTTTTTATGTGGATTTGAATTGCTTCTGATGTTACTTGTTTTCAGCATGAAAAACTTGTTTTCTGTAAGGTGTGCCTACTAGCAACAGATTCTCTCAGTTCTTGTTTATCTGGCAATCTTTATTTTCCCCTTATTTTTTTAAAAACGTTTTACTAGATATAAGAATCTTAGTTGATGATTTTTTTTTCTTTTCAGTGCTTTGAATATGTTATTCCACTGCCCTCTGGACTCCATTGTTTCTGATGAGAAGTCAGCTGTTAATCTTATTGGGGTTTCCTTGTAAGTGATAAATTATTTTTCTCTTGCTACTACTTTCAAGATTCTGTCTTTGTTTTTTTGGCATTCGTTATTTAGACTGTGATGTGTCAGGTGTGGATCTCTTTATCAGGCTTGCAATTTGTTGAGCTTCTTGGGTGTGTAGATCAATATTTTCATCGTATTTGGGAAGTTTTCAAAAGTCATTATCTCCTTGAATATTTTTTTCTGCTCCCCTCTCTCCTCTCCTCAAGCTCACCCATTCTGCATGTGCCGGTGCCCTTTCCTGTCATCCTGCCTTTCTCTGAGACTGTGTTCTTTTTTCTTAATTCTATTTTCTGTTTGTTCTTTAGGTTGCATCATCTTTATTGAGCTTTCTTTGAATTCACTGATTCTTCTGCCAGCTCAATCTGTTGTTGAGCCCTCATAGTGAGTTTTAAAATTTCAGTTGTGCTTTGCAACATCAGAATTTCCACTTGGTTTTTTTTTTTTTTTAGAATTTCTGTCTCTTTATTGATAATCTTTGTGTGATCAATTGTTGTCATATTTTCTTTTAATTCTTTATGCATGGATCCCTTTAGTTATATGAACATATTTGTAATAGTTATCTTAAAGTCTTTTTCTACTGAGTCCAACACTTGTGCCTCTTCAAAAGCAATTTGTGTCCTGCTTATTTTTTTCCTCTTCTGTCTCTTTGTATAACTCATTTTGTTTTGTTATTGCAAGCTGGACATTTTAGGTAAACTATAGTAGCAGCTGTGGATACGGATTCCCCCAGTTGGGGGAAGGATGACTCATTGTTTGCTTGTTTGTTTTGTGATTTGGCTGGACTAGTGCAGTCTCTGGACCTCTTCTCTCTCAGGTGTGGTGGTTCTGGCTGGCTGTGACCCTCCCTGATCTTCCTGTTAAGCTTCTGGTGGTCAAACCAGCTGCTGGCCTCATTGGTGGCTGCCAGCTGATTTGGTGATGCCCTGGGGGATGTATTCCCCACAGCTGAGCAGGGTGGCCATTGAGGCCACTGTTTGGTGGTGGTTCAGTCCCCAGGAGGGCTTCTCTTGGCTGTCCTTTCTGGTTCTGTTTGATAAACTTTGAGCTCGTCATGGAGCTTCTAGTTCCTCTTAGTTGCTGGCTGCCGAGGTCTCTGTTGTTTTTGTTAGCATCCTTACACTTGAACTTGCACCTGCTCTAAGTAGGGCATCCCTCTAGGGAGAGCTATGGAGCTCTCTATCCTGATACTGCCATCGCCAGGACAGAACCTCTGGACCTCTGAGGGTGACAGCTCTGCTCTGAGTGGTGCACGGGAAGTGGGTTGTTGCCTCTGGTCTTCTTAGTTTGCCCCTGCTTGTGTGGAACCTCTCCCAGTGAGGAAGCTGAGGCAGGGACAAGGGATGCTCATTGTCCTTTGCCCCTGCGCCATGGGTGGGGGCTGAGTGGAGGAAGGGAGCCTGGGGAGACAGGAACTGAGTAGGCGATGAAGAGCTTGGGCGCCTGACATGGCTGCAGTGGTACTGGGGAAGAGGGAGCCCATCTTTTCAGTTGCCTGCTGGGAGTAGAGCTTTTGTCACATGGGGATGGGGAAGCAGATTGTGACTCAAGTGTCACAAGGTTGCTGTTCCTGCTGCCACTTAGGTGGTTTTCTTGGGTAAGTTTTTCTCCATTCGCCATGTGTCCCTAAGACATGTTAGGGACTTGAAGTGGGTGCTGTTTGTAATGTTCACCATCGCAGTGATTTTGCTGGAGAGGGTCTGTGGAGAACCGTGCACTGCTGTTCTGGAAGAGCCTGCCGTCTCTGTTGTTTCTGACTTGGCTGAAACCCTGATGGCTGGAAGTATGAAGAATGTTTCAGGCTGGGAGGGCAACACTCTTGTGTTTTTGTTCAACGGCTGCATTGAGTAAACGCGGCAGCCGAGCGTCCTGTGTGGGGTGTGTCGTGTTGCGGAGGGACTCCTGGAACTGTCCTGAAGGCCTCTTTAGAAGTAGGTAGCCCAAAACTTTCATTTTAAAGTGACTTGGGGAAAACGTTTATTCCAGTGCCATCTGGGTTGGGGCCTTTCTGGGCTGTTTCTGCTGTGTGTGACGACGTGTTT
The DNA here is from genome assembly GCF_002776525.5 of Piliocolobus tephrosceles. Lineage (NCBI taxonomy): Eukaryota > Metazoa > Chordata > Mammalia > Primates > Cercopithecidae > Piliocolobus > Piliocolobus tephrosceles. Next base: position 321,887 of record NC_045451.1, read on the forward strand.
GTGTCCTGATTTCGGGCAGAAGCCGTTCAGGCTGGAGGGCCATGGCTCCCTTGGCTGCGGTGACAGCCCAGCCCCTCACCTCTCTCACCTGTCCACCGTTGGGTGTCCCGCTGAGCAGACTCTGAGCAAATGAGGGGCCTGGAGATGTCAATTAGGATAAAGGGGGTAAAAGGCTTCTGAAAATGAGAAGCGGCTGAGAGCAGGCAAGGCCGCCCGACAGGGCCCATCTGGCTCCTCTCTCCCAGGGCCTCCCTGGCGCTGGCTGAGGTGACTGCAGGAATGTGAGTCTCAGCAGCTGTTAGGGCAGTGTGGCGGCGAGCGCTTGTCTGTCTGTGCAGCCTTGGGTTCGGCCGTGGACGCCTGTCTTGGCAGTTGCTTGATTTGTCCTTGCTGAGTGGGAGGGTGTTTGTTTCCCAGGGTCCTCTTTGAAGCCAGCACGGCTCCCCACTCCCGCTCTGGCCCTGGACGTGCTCCGTCCCCACGCTGTCTGTCCCACTCACCGGGGTTGGGGTGGGGGCTCTGTCACTCTCCGAGGGTCTCTGGTGTGGGTCTCTCTGCGTCGTCCTCTGGCCCCAGCTATGCCATCTCCCTGTGCCTGTTGCCGCCTGCTGCACAGGTGGCGGGATTAGAGGGGGTCAGCGAGGACAGTGCCGGTCTCGAAGGCTAAGAAGGGCATTCATACTCATTCTGCAGCAGGTGGTGTGGCTGTCTTTGTTAAAATCCTTTCGTGTCCCTGATCCTTAGGATAAAGTAAAAGTGGGCCCTGGTGGCCTCAGGGGCCTCCTGTCTGTGCTCTCCCGACTGTAGCCTGCGCCCCTCAGGTCCCCCTGATGAGCCCCTGTGTGCCTGCCCGGGGTCCTGCTGAGCCCTGCCTGCAGCTCCGGGCACCTGGGTGGTGCCTGTTTGCTCCACTCCCAGGTGGCTGGGCCGTTTCCAAGGACAGGCTCTGCCTGCTCAGCTGGCGTGGGGTGGAGAAGCAGACGCAGCAGGTGGGGCTGGTACCTGCCTGGAAGGGCAGCTCGCAGGAGGCCACGTGAGCCTGGACCAGGGATTTGAAGGAAGTGGGAGGTTTTTTTGTTTTTTCATGGAGAGTCGATTTGTATTTTTAAAAATATTGAAACAGTCACAAAGTTAAAGTGGGAGCATGATACAGTTTAGTTGCTGGGACTGGCCGTCACTCCAGGGAGCACCAAAGTGCTTAAAAGAACAGTTTCTGGCCGGGCGCGGTGGCTCACGCCTGTAATCCCAGCACTTTGGGAGGCTGAGGCAGGCGGATCATGAGGTCAGGAGATCGAGACCATCCTGGCTAATCCAGTGAAACCCCGTCTCTACTAAAAATACAAAAAATTAGCCGGGCGTGGTGGTGGTGCGGTGCCTGTAGTCCCAGCTACTGGGGAGGCTGAGGCAGGAGAATGGCGTGAACCCGGGAGGCGGAGCTTACAGTGAGCTGAGATCGCGCCACCGCACTCCAGCCTGGGCGACAGAGCGAGACTCCGTCTCAAAAAAAAAAAAAAGTTCCTTCACCAACACTTGCGGTCAGTAACCTGTAACAGAGCTACAACTAGGAAAACTAGAGTGGTGGTAGCCACTTATTTAAGAAGTCATTCAGGTAAGCAGCTGCACCGTCTGTACTCCTTAAGTAGCAAAGAAGCTGTTATAGTCTCCTGAAAACTATCGCTATGAGTGCTATCATTCTGAACGTAATGTCTCAATTAGAATTCATGCAAGAACCCTGAAAAAAAAAAAAAAAAAAGCAATTTCCTCCCCTCCAGAATGTCCCTGAGCAGTGTGGCCCAGGAGGCTCCGTGGCCCTGTGAAAGTCACCCTGTGGCTCTGGGGTGGAGCTCAGCGTTACTGAGACGCCGTTCACATCCTGTGAGCACCCACCGAGCGTGTGATCTGTGAGTCCCGAGGGTGCCCGCAGGGGTCTGATGCACCCAGGTTCATGCCACATGGCAGTTCTCCGTTCAGTGTTCGAAACCAGTGCTGTGATGCCCTCCAGCCGTCCCAGTCCCAACAGGAAGCTCTCTAGCGTTCTCCTTCCCTCTCACGTTTGTTACTGGAAAGGGCTCCCTACCCAGACCCCAGAAGAGGACTCTTGGGTCTCGTGCAAGAAAGAATCTGAGGCGAGTCCGTAAAGTGAAAGCAGGTTTATTAGGGAGGTAAAGGGATAAGAGAATGGCTCCTTCGTAGGCAGAGCACCCCAAAGGCTGGTGGTCGCCCATTTTTATGGTGATTTCTTGATGGTATGCTAAACAAGGGGTAGAATATTTATGCTCCCCTTTTTAGACCGTATAGGGTAACTTCCTGATGTTGCCACGGCGTCTGTAAACTGTCATGGCGCTGGTGGGAGTGCAGCAGTGGGGACGACCAGAGGTCACTCTCGTGGCCATCTTGGTTTTGGTGGGTTTTAGCCGGCTTCTTTACTGCCAGCTGCTTTATCGGCAAGGTCTTTATGACCTTATCTTGTGCCGACCTCCTGTCTCATCCTGTGATTAAGAATGCCTGACCGTCTGGGAACGCAGCCCAGCGGGCCTCAGCCTCATCTTACCCAGCCCCTGTTCATGACGGAGTTGCTCTTGCTTCAATGCGTCGGACCCGTTGGCTGTCAGATCCTCTGACACCAGGCTCTCCCATGTGCTCCTGTGGACATGAAAACACGGTCTGACGAGAAATCGGATCTTCCTTGCCCATGAGGAGACAGTCTCCTGGTGCACATTCCCCAAGTGGTAAAATTGCTTTTTAATCCAGGAGCAGTTGGACTCATGGAGACTGAGAGCTGGTTTGTTCCCACGGGGCTCCCCGTGGGGGTGCCGGAAGAGATCTGTCTGTGAGTTGAGGGCAGCCGCGCCCATGCGATGCAAGATTCTGAGGATCAGCTGTTCCCTGCAGGCAGCTGAGGGTCCCAAGAACTCAGTGCATGCCAGGGTGGGCCTCTGGTGAGCCCCCCAGGCCTGGAAACATTTGTTCAGCATTAAATGCCTCGTTTTCAAGCCTTATCTTTGGTACCGCTATCTAGAAACACATCTCCGGAAGTCACAGTGTGTGAGTCTGCACTGCCGACTGTCAGCTGTTCTCTCAGCACCTTGCGTGGCCATGGGTGTGCGTCCTAATCGCGTTCTTGCCCTTTTGTTCTTGTTCTCAGAGCCCCTCCTCTCCCACAGCCACCTGCCCTCTTGGATTTCTGTCGCACTTAGTAGTGCAGGGGCCTGGCTGCTTTGGAAAGGGGAGTGCCCTCCCCTCCGAGGTCCCTCGGGATAGGGCCAGCTCTTCTGGAGGACTGCCAGGCGCCTCTCTCTTCTTTACTCGCCGATTTAGAAAACGATTAATGAAAATCTCCTGACACAGGAATCTCTCAGAACTGTGGAAAATGTTCTTTTCCACCTGACAGATCTGGAGTCTCCGTGTCCACGAGGTGTCTCCCGTGTCCTCCAACTTCTCCAGACTGAACTTAGAGATCTCATTTCCCACTGTCTGAGCCACCCCAGGTCAGCTTCAGCCAACGTGTTCCTTACCCAGCTCCTCCCCGCCACCTGCTCCAATTCCCCAGCTCATGTGAGCTGACAGCTAATGGTAGATGGCTGCTAAATTTATTTCAAATTGTCCTGGATACAATGACAGCACCTTAATTCCCAAACTTGGAGTTGAAGGAACTATTTTCAACTTCAGCATCAGAAAATGCTGAATAAGGCCGGGTGCGGTGGCTCAAGCCTGTAATCCCAGCACTTTGGGAGGCCGAGACAGGTGGATCACGAGGTCAGGAGATCGAGACCATCCTGGCTAACACGGTGAAACCCCGTCTCTACTAAAAAATACAAAAAACGAGCCAGGTGAGGTGGCGGCACCTGTAGTCCCAGCTACTTGGGAGGCTGAGGCAGGAGAATGGCGTGAACCCGGGAGGCGGAGCTTGCAGTGAGCTGAGATCCGGCCACTGCACTCCAGCCTGGGCGACAGGGCGAGACTCTGTGTCAAAAAAAAAAAAGGAAATGCTGAATAAGTATTTACTAATAAGTAGATACTTATTAATAAAATAAGTAGATACTTATTAATAAAATAAGTAGATACTTATACCTGCATCTTTTGGTATAAGACAAATGATATATGTTAAAATTTTTTATTTTGTTGTTAAAATTAGAGATATAATTTACATAACATAAAATTCACCATTTTATCACCATTTAAATGTACACAATTTGGTAGTTTTTAGTGTATTTACAGAGTTGTGCAGCCATCACCACTGTCTCATTAGGGAGCCTTTCATCACGCCCAAAGAAACCCCTTTGAACCAGTTTTCTTCTTTTTCCCGAGTTCTGTCTTCCCCCAGCCCCGACAGCTGCTCATCTGCTGTCTGTGCACTCGCCTGTGCTGGACACTTCATAGGAACAGACTCACTAGCGTGTGGTTCCTGCGTCTGGCTTTTGTCACTTGGTGTCCTGTTTCAGGGTCCATCCGTGTTGTTGCATGAATCTGCCCTTTCTTCCTTTTTGTGGCTGAATAATAGTCCACCGTGTACCAGGCCACGTTCTCTTTGGAAATCTGCCCTCACCTGCAACCCGCACATCTCAACTGCCTTGCCTCGTGCCTCTCACCCTGCTGTCCCTCTGCCACCTTCGGGAGCCCCTCCGCTGGCCCGTGAGTGGTAAATGCACGAATCGAGGGTGTTTGGGGTGTGCGATCAAGCTCGCCAGTGCCTTTTTTTTTTTTTTTTTGAGACCAGGTCCCACTCTGTCACCCAGGCTGGAGTGCAGTGGCACAGCCATGGCTCACTACAGTCTTGAACTCTTGGGCTCAAGGGATCCTCCTGCTTCAGCCTCCCAAATAGCTGGGATCACAGGTGCGCACAACCACGCCCTGCTAATTTTTTGTGTTTTTATAAAGATGGAATCTCACTATGTTCAAGACCTCCTGGACTCAAGTGATTCTCCCACCTCATCCTCCCAAGGTGCTGGGATGACAGGTGTGAGCCTCTGCACCTGGCCATGTTGTAGATTTTGATGAAGTCCAGTTTATCTTTTATTTTTCTTTTGTTGCCTGTGTTTTTGGTGTTACAGGTAAAAATTCATTGACAAATCCAATGTCTTGAAGTGTTTCCTCATGTTTTCTTCTGAGAGTTTTAGTTTCAGGTCTTATTTTTAGGTTTTTTATCCGTTTTGAGTTAAATTTCGTATATGGTATAAGGTAAGTGTCCAGGTTCATTCTTTTCTCAGAAACTGTTTAGTGAGGATTTTCTGTTAGTCATTTGCCGATTGACTTCTTTCTAGGGAAACTAAAATAGAAAGGTCCCCACAGGTGGACCTTAGACGTGGTTTTCCCAAGTCCCTTAAACCCTCACTCTCCCATCCACCACCTGCCCATCCATGACCCCACCTGTCCACAGCCCCCCTGCCTGCCCATCCATGGCCTGCCCATCCACCACCCACCCGTCCACAGCCCATCCGCCACCCGCCCGTCCACAGCCCATCCGCCACCCGCCCGTCCACAGCCCGCCTGTCCACCGCCTGCCCACTCACGGTCTCCCTGTCTGTCCGTCCACCACCCACCTATCCACTACCCACCCGTCTGTGGCGCCCCCATCCACCACCCGCCCACCCACGGCCCCCCTGTCCACAGCATCCTGCTCAGCCCCCCTCACTGCAGCTGGGTTTCTTCATGAAATACACGTGAGCCCACGCCCTGCTGTGTTCTGGGAGGTGCCGCATACCGTGCCCATCCTTCCTCTGGCCTTGCCTCCTGTGCGGCCCCTTTCCAGCTTGGATGCTGAGCAGCGTCTCACTCAGAGGGAGGGAGTGTGGAGCAGGAAGTGGGACACAGATCTAGGGTCCAGGGGGATGGGGAGAAGGTGCACAGCCTGGCCACCCCTGCCCTGCCCTCACTGCACTGCCAGCCCCACAGGCAGCCAGCCTCCGACACCCCTGGCCTCTCTGCCCTCTGATGCCCCCAAGCCCCCCTAACCTCACCACACTCCAACCCCTCCAGTCCCTCTAACCTCACCCCTCAGCACCCCCAACTCCCTTGACTTCACCACCTCCCATCAGCCCACCTGTGCAGCCCGTGCCCTGGCCCTGGTGCTGTAAGGACAGGTCAAGGGCAGGCACATCACACGCCTTGCAGGCATCTTGGCAGGTTTGTCTCCATTCACCTTTTCCCTGCAGCTGTGTCCCCCGGAGTGCATGTGTCCACCCGCCTCCTTTAAGTCGCTAATTTCTGTGAGTGCTTATGAGTATGTTTTCTACAGAATGCGTCATCTAGCAAATGACACCGTGCAGGAGGGATATGGTACGGATTTACTGAGCCTCGCTGCCTGAGGCATGTTGTAGAACTCAAGGTCAACTCGCTGAATCCCCAGAATGTCCTAGGGGTGGTCCCTGTCTCTTCCTGGTAACACCTGAGGAACAGGAGACCGTAGTTAACCCGAGGGGGGCTGCGCCCCAACCCAGGCATCAGATTCCAGTGCAGGGCACTCCCTGTACTGTCCCGCTTCTCAGAGAGTAAGATTAATTTGAAGAATTTTAGCATTTTTTTTTGTAAAGAGACAAGTGTCTGTGTGTTGCCTAAGCTGGCCTCAACTCCTGGGCTCAAGTAATCCTCCCTCCTCGGCCCCCGAATAGCTGGGACTGTAGGTGCCCACTGCACCTGTCCTGATGTCAGCGTCTTTTTCATTGAGTTAATATTTGTACCAAGGTCTTTCAGGGGGTGTGATCAAGATTACATGGCTCCTCTGACCCTGACCTCTTGCTGGGTTCCCATCTCCCTGACCCTGACCTCTCACTGGGTCCCCGTCTCTCCTCCCTGACCTTGACCTCTCCCTCGGTCCCCGTCTCTCCTCCCTGACCCTGACCTCTTACTCAGTTCCCAAGTTCCCGTCTCTCCTCCTCTGACTCTGATCTCTTGCTCAGTTCCTGTCTCTCCTCAGTGACCCTGATCTCTTTCTTGGTTCCCGTCTCTCCTCTGCCCTTGACCTCTCCCTCAGTTCCTGTCTCTCCTCCTCTGACCCTGATCTCTTGCTTGGTTCCTGTCTCTCCTCACTGACCTTGACCCCTCGCCTGGACCCTAAGTTGTGCTGAGGCCGCTTCTCCCTCTCGCCCTAGACTTCGACCCCCACCACTTCTGGCAGTGGAGCAGCTTCTCGGACTATGTGCAGTGCGTCCTGGCCTTCACGGGCGTGGCAGGCTACATCACCTACCTGTCCATTGACTCCACCCTGTTTGTGGAGACCCTGGGCTTCCTGGCCGTGCTGACCGAAGCCATGCTGGGCGTGCCGCAGCTTTACCGCAACCACCACCACCAGTCCACGGAGGGCATGAGGTAGGCCGGGGATGCCGCCACGGAAGCATCACTGCTCCAGAGGCACCACGTGGCTGCAGATTTGGTAAAAATCAAACAACGCCTGTGTGACTGGCTGTGTATTTCCCATGTTGACCTGTGAAGCTGACGGTTAAAAAATAGTCAGGTTTACAGGCCTTGGTCCCTCGACCTCGTGTTGGAGCAGATGAGCTTGTGTGGGCCACGTGAGGGGCAGCCGAGACCCTCTTGCCGGCACTCCACCCAGCACGGGGTTGGGAGCCGCTCCTTCAGGGCCGTTGAGGCAGAGCCTTCCCGTGGGAGGGATGTCCCAGTGTCTGGCCACACAGGGCAGAGCAGGCTCGGCCCACCACGCCAGGAGGAGTGCAGGGCAGCCAGCCTGGCCCAGGCTCAGGGCGGGTCTGGTGGGGCAGGGAAGGTGGTGTGGGGGCTGCCTTGGACACTGTCCTCGGTCTCTCCCCACTGGCCCCAGCATGGCCTCTGGCCTCTGAGGTATGTGGTAGAAGGCTGGGCAGGCTGATGTTCAGAACCATAGACCATGCCTGGGCACCCTGCCCCAGTGCGTGCTGGGACACCCCCGTGACCGCCAGGGATAGGGCACGAAGTAAGCAGCACAATTCCCACGGGCTCAATCAAGGTCCTGGATGGAAACCACATTGTAATAAAAACAGATCGGCTTGCTGCGGCAGTGGCAGAAAACTCTCGTCCCTCACACCTTCAATCCCCAGGCCCGCTCCTCACTGAGGACCCCCCCCGGTGCCCGCTCCTCACTGAGGACCCCCCCGGTGCCCTCTCCTCACTGAGGACCCCCCCGGTGCCCCAACACTGTGCTTGGGTCTGGTCTCCGTCACAGATGCTGAGGCTGATTCGGAGGGAATGTTATTCTTGGATTTGTTATGTTTGGGAAACAGCCTGGAAGACGGGCTGACGTGTGTTTTTGTGTTTGAGAATGGGTGCCCAGGGACCATAGCACCCCCTTTAGGGCTTTCCTGTGAGTATTTGCAGGTTTGGTGTGAGGGCCAGGGGTCCTGTGGGGTGTAGGTTCAGTTGCTGGTTATAGGTGAAGGTAGGAGGGCTTGCTGCAGGTGTGGGGTGGTGGTAGGGGGTGAGACGCAGGTACAGGTCAGGGTTACAGGTGTGGGTTGTAGGTAGGGGTGTGGGGTGTAGGTATGGGTTGGGGTGTGGGGTGTGGGGTGCAGGTGTGGGTTCTAGGCATGGGTGTGGATTATAGTTATGGGTGTGCAGTGTAGGTATGGGTGTGGGACGTAGGTACACATATGAAGTGTAGGTATGGTTGGAGTGTGGGGCATGGGGTGCAGGTGTGGGTTGTAGGCATGGGTGTGGCAGGTAGGTACAGGTGTGTGCTGTAGGTACTCGTGTGGGCCATGGGTATGGGTGTGAGGCGTTAGGTGCAGGCTGCATTTATGAGTGTGGGTTGTAGGTAGAGGTGTGATTTGGAGGGAATGTTACTTGGGTATGGACGTGAGGTGTAGGTACGCGTTGGGGTGCGGGGTGCAGGTGGGGGTTTAGGTACAGGTGTGGGTTGTAGGTGTGGGAGGTAGGTGCAGGTATGAGGTGTCAGTACGGGTTGGGTGTGGGGTGTAGGTGGGGGTTGTAGGTAGAGGTATAGGGCATGGGTGTGGGGTGTATTGGGTGTGGGTTGTAGGTAGAGGTGTGGGGCATGGGTCCAGGTGTGGGGTGTTGGCATGGGTGTGAGGCAGGGACAGGTTGGGGTGTGGTGTGGGGTGCACGTGGGGATTGAGCTGCCCGGGTTGGTGCGGTTACAGTGAATCAAGACCACGGGGGTTGCTGGGGTTTCCTGGGTGAGGGTGCGTGGAGGCCTGAGCGCGTGTCCGTGGCTGGAACAGGCTCCCTCACTGTTGTGTTGGGCAGTGGCAGCCCTGAGGGCTTCGGTATGGGACCCGAAAGGCAAGGATGCTCCCAGATGGAAAGTGGGTCTCAGGGCAGGCGTTGCGTGTGAGCTCCCTGGCTGGACGTGGGCCTGGTCCGGCGGAGTGTGGGGTCCCCAGCCACCCCACAGCTGGAGATCCTGTGGGCAGTGCCCGGGTGCCGAGCTTGTGACCTGGAGATCTGTGGGAGGTGCCTGGGTGCCAGGCCTGTGCCCTCCTGAGTGTCACCGCAGCCTCGTGGTGAGGTTCTCAACGGATCAGGACCCCACGTGGTGGCCTCCTGGCCCCTCTCATGAGGAGCTGGCCGTGTGTGGCCTTGGCCTGGCGAGGCCTGAGAGGGCTGCTCACAGGGGCTCCGGGCTTGGCAGGAGGCGTTGTCCCCGGTCCTAGGGAATGTGTCTCAGGGATCCCGGGAGGTGCAAGTGTTCTCCCTTTGAGTTTGCCCCGCCCCCTGGCTGAGCACCAAGCCCCTGTGCGATACCCTGGGCTTCCTTCTGCTTCTGTAAACCTCAGGTGTGGCTGGGGACAGGATGTCACAGGCACCTCATCTCCCCGTCGGGCCGTGGGAGGCTTGGCCTCTGTCCCTGCCGGGAGGGCCAGGCAGAAGATGGGCAACCCACACAGCTGGCACGTTGTGAGGGCTTAGATGGGGTCCTGAGGCTGAGGGAGGTGGAGCAGTCTCTGCGGAGGAAGTGGGCAGTGAGGTCAGCCAGCTTCAAGTGCCGGACCGCTGAGACCCTGTGCATCCTCGTCAGGAAGGGGGACCAGGAGCAGCAGCGTGGCCCGGTTGGCTCGGAGTGATGGAGCGTGTGGTTGCTTGTTTCCCGTTGCAGTTACGTTAATGAGCCCTGAGGCACCCCCAGAGAATCTCTGCGTTGAGGCCCTGGCCTGGCCCTGGGAGGATGGGGAGGGACAGGGTGGGCTCTGGGGGGATGGGGAGGGGATGGGGCTGGCCCCGCCCGTGCTGCCCGCCATCCTGCATGGGGGAGCTTCAGCCCTCCCCATCCGGTCCACCCGGTTCATCCACTTTTCAGAGTGACCATGGGGTGGTTTTCCCACTGGAACACAGAAGGCATTTGCCGCTAGAACACCAGCCAGCCTGACCCCATGCCTGGCTGGACGAGTCTGGGGTCTATTTGGGGGACATTGCCTCTGCATGGCCTGAGGGAAGGTTTTGGGAGGGTTCTCAGCTAAACGGGAAAGGAAACAAGACCACTCCAGGCTCGGCCTTTGTGCCACACGTCCTTACTTCTGCTGCTCTGACGCCGCGTTTTGCCTTGGCCCCGGGTTTTAGCATGACCCGAGCATGAATTCTGGAGGCCCAGCAGCTGCCTTCCACAACCTGAGACGCCACGGGGTGTCGGTCCCCATGTTCCCAGGAAGGCAGGGCCTGCAGGGCTCGGGCCAGCGAGGTGGGGGCTGTTCCTGAGGTTCACTCTGGGCAGGGCTGAGTCAGGAGCCGGCTGTACCTGCGCGTGTGAAGCTGCGTCTCCTTGGGCCTGTGGGCCCTGCCCACCTTCCTCCCTTGGCGCCGCAGACTGTGGGGCACAGGGTCCCACCTCTGCCCCCCTTGCTGTGTGGTCTCCTGGCTTCTCCGCATGGGGTCCAGGCCACCGCTCTGTGGATCTTCAGCCCTCCCCAGCCTGGGTTCCACTTGCTCTCCAGATGTGGCTTGGGCAAGGGGGACGTCTCCCCTTCACCACTTCCTGGGTGCCCCTGTGGACCTGCCTGCTCCTCCTGGCCCACGGCAGCCTTGGGGTGGGCTGCAGAGAACCCCACCTCCTGCTGTCAGAGGCAGGTCAGAGACAGCTCAGGCTCTTGTGTGCTCCAACCTGCCTGATGGGGCATTGTGGTACCCCCAGCCCTGGCAGGATTTGTGATTCTTGAAGCCATTGTGGGTAGTGGTTTCTGAACGCAGGTTTGATAGATCATGTGTGCTTCCTGTATAATCTTCAGGTTCGTGTTTAAGATGACGTATTTAAAATGTGCACACAAACGTACTTACAGATACGTAAAAAACCAAGACTTTGGGCTGGGTGTGGTGGCTCACGCCTGTAATCCCAGCAGTTTGGGAGGCCAGGGCAGGTGGATCATGAGGTTAGTTCAAGACCAGCCAGGCCAAGATGGTGAAACCCCGTCTCTACTAAAAATGCAAAAATTAGCTAGGTGTAGTGGCAGGCACCTGTAATCCCAGATACGCGGGAGGCTGAGGCAGGAGAATCATTTGAACCTGCAAGGTGGAGGTTGCAGTGAGCCAAGATCATGCCACTGCATTCCAGCCTGGGCGACAGAGTGAGACTCAGTCTAAAAAAAAAAAGTCAAGACTTTGGTGGCGAATGGTGACATGAGCCTGAAACGTGACAGCCTGAAGGCTTCAGCTCCTTTTCTCTGGGGACCTGCTAGTGCCACCGTCCTGGGTGAGGGAGGCGTGCTGCCTGGAGCCTGCCCTGGGACCCGCAGCCTCAGCTCCACGTTAAACCGAAGGTCCCTAGGATGTTTGATAGGAAGTGACTCAAGAACTCCCGGGTCGATCTCACAGCAGCCCTGCTTCTGGAAAGTCCTGCGTCTCGTGTACACGCACACACGTGCACAGGCTGGCGTGCACCGTTGCCTCCTTGCATGCACACACACACACAGCCATGCACACACACACACAGCCATGCACGCACGGTTCTACCTTGGAGCAACTGCCGGATGCATTTTTGAACAGTGACTTCCCTTTAGAAAATACTATGTGGTTGTAGGTTCTGAACCAGTAACGAGATGTGATAAAGCTTCAGAAACAGGTTTACTAATTAACGCAGCAGGCTCTGAAGGGCGGATTCTCTGAGAGTGTTTGCATTCCTCTTCCTCTAGTTTTTACTGGATTTGAAGACTGTTACCTAACAAGGATTGGAGGGTGACGTGGGCGTAGATGATGAGGGCAGCCAGGGAGCTTTGGTGTTGCCAGATGGGGAGGAGCCTGAAATGCAGAATACATTGGCGGCGGAAGAGCCTGGGCAGGTGCCTGTGTGGCCCTGACTGTGTGTGACCACAGTGGCCGAGTGCGGATGGGTGACCAGGCAGGCATGGCATGGTGCCTGCAAGCAGGTGAAGCTGAGGCTCAGGCAGCCCCCGCAGGGGAGGATTTGAACTACGTCAGTCCTTACTCCTTGGGGCTGCCCTGGTCCAGCCAGGACATGGGCTGGATCTAGAAGCCGAGCTCTTACCCAAACTCTAGAGCAGGCTGTGTGGGTCCTCAGCCTCTGGGTGTGTGGCATGTCTCCCCTGGGGCCACGTCTTCATGACACTCAGACCCCCCCGTCACCGTGTCTTTCCTTATGCCTTTGATGCAGAGCAGGCCTCGGTGGTTCTGAGTGGAGTGACTGCTGCACAGGACACCTGGGTTAACATTAAGTGAGCTCGGTGCCTGCAGGCTGGCCCATGTGACAGGAGGGTTCAGCAGAGGCTCTGGAACGTTACAAAGTGTGACCCACCTGAGATGTGATTCCCATCACAGTATACTTATGGGGCCGCGAAGCCAGCACCACGGTCTAATTCCAGAACATTTTCCATACCCTGGGAAGCAACTCCGCGGTCACTGGCAGTCATTACCACTGCCCCAGCCTCTGCTGCCACTCCTCTGCTTCCCATCTCCATGGGCTTGCCTTTCCAGACACGTCACATCAGTGGTGCCTGGCAACGCATGGCCTGGTGCTACGTGGCCTGGCGGTACGTGGCCTGGCGATACGTGGCCTGGTGGTATGTGGCCTTGTGCTTGGCTTCTTTCCCTGCACTTTGTGTTCTCAGGGTTCATCCATGCTGCAGAAGGGGTCAGTGTTTCTTTCCTTTTTGTGGTTGAAAAAGTGTTCCTTCCATAGATTTGCCACATTTGCTCTTCCGTTCTTCAGCTGAGGGATGTTTGGTTGTTTAATGTTTAGGCTGTTAACATGCGATGGACACTCATGAACAAGTTTTTATATGGACGTAGTTTTCCTTTCTCGCGGATGTAGGCGTGGGGTGGAATCCCCGGTGGGATGTGACCCTGTTTAATAATTTGCAGAGCCGCGAGCCTGTTTTCCGTCCCTTCCCTGCTCCCGTCCCCTTCCCGCTCCTGTCCCCCTCCCTGC
>NC_045451.1:340207-379713 GCF_002776525.5 Piliocolobus tephrosceles
GGCTGGGGACTGTGGTGAGGTTGTGGGGAAGGCTGGGGACTCCGTGGTGAGGTTGTGGGGAAGGCTGGGGACTGTGGTGAGGTTGTGGGGAAGGTTGGGGACTGTGGTGAGGTTGTGGGGAAGGCTGGGGACTCTGGTGACGTTGTGGGGACGGTTGGGGACTCTATGGTACTCTGATGGGGAAGATTGGGGACACCATGATGAGGAAGAATAGGGATGCTGTGAAGTTTCTGGACTCACCCTTGAACTACACATGCATAGATCTGGCCCCAAACTACATCCCAACAGCTTTGAGAACTCAGTGTCATTGTGGACAGTCGACCTCTCAAGTCCCAGTCTTGTCTCTGAGTGTTGCACATGAAGGACAGATCCAAAGAGCAAAAGGAAGGTTTTGAAGTGGAATTAAATTGAACTGCAGTCCACCAAAAACAAGTCAGAGCTCTCACCCTGAATCTAACCATGTGAAGTGCTTGGTAAGGAAAAGCAGCACTGTTGATGGGACCACGGAAGACTCATCTCTCACTGCATAATGCTCAGAATGTCCAAGATAAAAACCAAAGTTATGTATGAAGAGTCCGAGTTTCTCAGCTCTCAATGGAAATGACAGTCCATAGAAACCAGCTCAGGCCGACAGTCACTGTTTTAACTGTGCCCTAATGGAAAAGAGCAAACGTTCTTGGAATGCGTGGGAAGACCAAACATCTCCGCAGAGAAATAGAGGTTTAAAGAAAACCAAATAGATAATTTTAAATTGAAAAATACAGTAATCGAAATAATGTATTTTATGGCACAACTGTAGAATGCAGATGAGAGGAAATAGTGAACTTGAAGACAGATCAATAAAAAATGTCCATTCTGAACAGGAAGCAATTGAAAAACAGTAACAAAACATGAATAGAGTCGGGGCAAATTCCAAAAGGTCTAATATTCTGTCATCTGAGCCTGGAAGAGAGGAGAAAGAGTGTGGCACAGAGGAAAAATAACTGAAGAAATAAGGGCTGAAAACACCCAAAATCTGGTGAAAGACAAACATAGATGTGAGAAGTTCAGTGAATCCCAAACATACCACATCACAATCAAACTGGTAAGAATCAAAGTCAAATAAAAAAATCTCAAAAGCAGTCAGAGGAAAAGGATCCAAATTACTATGAGTTTCTCACCAGAAACGAGGGAGGTCAGAAGGAAGTGGCTCGTTTTTCAGATGCTGCAAGAAAAGAACATTTGACCCAGAATTGTATATTCAGCAAAAAAAAAAAAAAAAAAAAAATCCTTTGGGAATCAAGGCGAAATAAAGACCTTCTCAAATGAAAGGAAGTGAAGTGAAGTCATGGCAGCCATGCTACTCGACAGGAAATACTAAAGCCAGTTCTTCTGGGGAAGGGAAGTGGACCAAAGAGCAACTTGGGACCCCAGGAATGAGGAAAAACCAACAGAAATGGCCAATATCTGGGTAAATATATATATTTTTCTTAAGTTATTTAAAATACGTGTGAAAGTTAGCAAAAAATATAACATTGGTGGGGTTTTCAGTGAATGTCACTATACATGACAACTACGGTGTAAAAGAGGAAGACCGTAGTGAACTTGGTGGGAAGACTTCTGCGTTCCACTTAAAGTACTAAAATATTGATCTTAAGGAGACTCAGACAAGTTACATATATTATAGTTCCTACAATAGGATTTTTCAACCGCAGCACTGTTGATACTTTAAACTGGAGAATCCCTTATTGTGGGGGACTATCCTGGTATGACAGGATGTTTAACAGCATCTATGGCCTCTACACACTAGATACCAGCAGTGTTCCTCCAGCTGTGACAACTAAAAATGTCTCCAGAAATTGCCAGATGTTTCCTTGGGCATGGGTGTGAGGATGGGGTCATAATCACTCCCATTTGGAAACCAATGCCCTAGAGCACTAGAAGAACTACACAGGCCAGGCACAGTGGCTCACGCTGTAATCCTCGCCCTTGGGGAGGCCGAGGCAGGTGGATTGAACCAATGCCCTAGAGCACTAGAAGAACTACACAGGCCAGGCATGGTGGCTCACGCCTGTAATCCTAGCCCTTGGGGAGGCCAAGGCAGGTGGATTGGCTGAGCTCAGTTCGAGACCAGCCTGGGCAACACGGTGAAACCCATCTCTACTAAAATACAAACATTAGCCGGGCGTGGTGGCAGGCACTTGGAGTCCCAGCTACTTGGGAGTCCCAAGTCCTAGCTACTTGGGAGACTGAGGCAGAAGAACTGCTTGAACCTGGGAGGCGGCGGTTGCAGTGAGCTGAGATCCGGCCACTGCACTCCAGCCTGGGCAACAGAGCGAGACTCCATCTCAAAAAAAAATATATATATATATACACACACACACACACACACACACACACACGATACAGTGAAAAATCAAATAGATAAATTAAAATGGGATATTTTTAAAATTTCAAATAATCTAAAAGAAGGCAGGAATAAAACAGCAGGGACAAGCTGAGAACAAAAAAAATTAAAATGGTCGACCTAAATTCAAACATGTCAATAACATTCAATGTAAATGGCCTAACCATACCAATTAAAGGACAGCAATGTTCAAATTAATTTAAAAGGAAACCCAAGACTCAGCTACCTACTGTTTACAGCAAGCTCACTTTAAGTCCAATTACATCCATGGTTGATGCTGGGGTGCAGGGATATACTGAGCAGGAGGCCATGCAGTGAGATTAAAAATAAGAGGATGGAGAAAGATACACTATGCATATATGAATCAAAGAAAGCTTGGAGTCGCTGTATTAATACCAGGCAAAGTAAAGGACATTTGCCTTGAATAAAAAGGGACATTGCATCATGATAAACCGGTGAATTCACCAAGAAGATACAACAGTTCTGAGTGCATGTGCATGGAACCCCAGAGCCTGGAAGTGCGTAAGGCCAGAACTGATTACACTTAGGGACTCCAGCTCTCCTTAGTAACTGATAGAAAAAGCAGACAAAGTTAGCAAGGATGTAGAAAACCTGGGCACCATCAACAACCAAGTGAATGTACGATTCTTTTCAGATCCCGTTAGGTATTCACCAAAACAGACCATATCCTGGGTCATGAGAATTTTTTAAAAGAACTGAAATTGTCCAGAGTATTTTCTACGAATATAGAATTAAGCTAGAAATTAATAGCAGAAACAGATCTTAGGTCTCCAAAGATTTAGAAGCTAAACAACACACCTTTAAACAATCTGTTAAAGATGTCTCAAAGCAAACTATGGAAAATATTTTGAACTGAAAAATACAACACCATATCAAAATTTGTGGGATGCAACCAAAGCAGTGCTTAGAGTTAAATTTGTAGTATTAAATACTGATTTTAGAAAAGGAAAGTTCCCAAATCATCAATCTAAGCTTAAGAAACTAGAAAATGAAATGCAAAGTAAACCCAAGCAAGCAGAAGGAAGGGAATAATGGAGCTAACACCAAGCAACAAAAATGAAAACAAAACTGCAGCAAATATAAAAAACCAAACCTAAAGCTAGTTCTTTGGGACAAATCATTAACTGATAAACCGGTAGCCAGAATGACAAGAAAGCACAGATCCCCAGTGTTTGGTACGAAGAGGAAATTCTGCAGACCCCACAGGCATCAAAAGAGTACAGCGAACAACCTCATGACCATACATTTGAAAATCTGGATAAAACAGACCAGTTCCTTTAACCCAAAAAGAAATAACTTGAATATCTGTTAAATAATCCATATCTATGAAGGAAATTTTAGATGCATAATCTAAAATCTGAAAAGGCTCTTTTTCAAGGGAAGCCAGAAATTGTGTGTGTGTGGGTGTGGGTGTGTGTGTACACAGTTATCAACTGATTAAAAACAAAGTGTTGAAACTCAAGTGTGAGCCGATGCTGCACGCCAAATAAAGCCATGGGCTTTGTGTGGGAAGTAGCCCGTCCCTGAAGCAGGCATGGCCGCCTTTGTGGCTCTCAGGCCTTGAGTCTTGTTCGCAAGCACATCCTGGGAAATCTCAGCCGTGTGTGAAGGTCAGGCGAATGTTCTGTTTCCCATCCTGGTGTGAGGGGTCAACTGGAAGCTGTGTGGGGCGAAGGCGGGGTCACCGCGCGCCTGCTGTGTGCATGGCTAGCACAGGAAAGGGGGGTGCCTTTGCACTGGGGCTGTGGTCCCAGGCCCGGAGCCCCACCCCAGGTCAGCTGTACAGCCCTGCCCGCGCCTAAAGGAAGGGGGATTCCAAAGCCTGGGCTGACTGCTGGGGTGTGTGAGAGGCCCAGGTGCCCACACCGCCTTCCCCCAGTGCTACCCAGGCGCCACCCTGTCTTTTTGTCTGTGGAAAAGACTGGATTTTGTGGAGCTGGAGCTGCATCCAGGGGAAGACACATCCCAGAGAATAAAAACTGGGAGGAAAATGCACCCTGTGGGTTGGGGGAAAGCCTTATAATTTAGCTAAACCGACCCAAGTGGAAACAGTCCCAAAACCTCCTGGTTTTTCCCAGTGGGTGTAATGATAAAGCCAGATTTATGCTCTGAGGCCAAAAAGATGCTCCAGAGCCGAGCACTGTGGGCTTAGGGGAGAGCAGGGGGTGCAGATGCCAGCTGTCTCCTGCGGGTTCCTAGCTCCAGCCCTGACCCACGCACCTGGCCACAGCTGTGCCCGAAGACTCGCGCAGGGCGGCTGTGGCACCCAGGCCACTTCAGGGCAGGCGCCTACCCTGGCTTGTGAGCGGGACGGAGGCCCTGGGATGGGGGGGCGGCTGTGTCCTGTCCTTTCCAGGCAGTGCTCCCCGCCCAGGCTCTGCCTCTGGCTTCAGGAGCTGTGGAAGGGTCAGTGACCACTGATTTAAACATTTCACGTGGGAAAGCGCAGCAGCACTCACGTTCACTGCTAGGAAAGCCAGGGCACGAACACGGCGGTGGGGGAAGTGTGTTTGGACTAGGATGGGGGGTGGCGGCTGCTCCCTGTTCAGGAAGGGAAGGTTTGAGCCAATCTCCAGGGAGGGAGGCCTGGCGGGCAGAGACCCAGGAGCAGCTGCTCCGCTCCACTGTGTACCTGGAGGCCCCTATCTGCGTCCTCAGCACCCTCCCAGGCCTGCCACCGCCCACCAGAGGCCCTGACCTCGAGTGCTCGCCCTGCCATCCCCTGTAGCCTCAAGCTGGTCTCACTGTCAGAAGCCCTGACCTCCTCAGCTGCCCACCCCTGCCGCCCACTGTAATCCCAAGGTGGTCTCGCTGTCAGAGGCCCTGACCTTGGCTCCCTGCCCCTGCCACCCGCTGTAACCTGTGCTGGTCTCGCTGTCAGAGGCCCTGACCACCTCAACTGCCCACCCCTGCCACCCACTGTAACCTCAGGCTGGTCTCGCTGTCAGAGGCCCCTCGGCTGCCCACCCCTGCCTCCTGCTGTAACCTTGGGCTGGTCTCGCTGTCAGAGGCCCTGACCTCCTCGGCTGCCCACCCCTGCCGCCTGCTGTAACCTGAGCTGGTCTCGCTGTTCTTGGGCATGCAGTGCTTGAGTTGGAGCCCCAGCCAGGCAGCAGCTCCTGAGGCCACAGAGAGGTCAAGGGCCGGGGTTGTGGGACAGGCAGGGTCAGGGTGTGTCCTTTGGCCCCCTGAGGTGTCCCTGACTCCTTGGGGTAAGGCAGCGCTCCCCACCCAGGCAGGCCCCAACCTCCCAGGGTATCCCCTTGACCCCTGGGTCACCCCGTGGACTGCCTGGGTATCCCCTCGACTCCCTGGGTGCCCCCTGAGCCCCAGGCCTCCCCGCGGACTGAGCCCCAGGTCACCGTCCTCCCCACCGACCGCCCGCTTGTGTCTCCACAGCATCAAGATGGTGCTCATGTGGACCAGTGGCGACGCCTTCAAGACGGCCTACTTCCTGCTGAAGGGCGCACCTCTGCAGTTCTCCGTGTGCGGCCTGCTGCAGGTGCTGGTGGACCTGGCCATCCTGGGGCAGGCCTACGCCTTTGCCCGCCACCCCCAGAAGCCGGCGCTGCACGCTGTGCACCCTGCTGGCACCAAGGCCCTCTGAGAGTGGGGAGGACAAGGATGTGGACCAGCCAGCCACAGGCACTGGTGGGTGCTGTGGCCGCTGTAGGTGTGGGGAAGACGGGGTCCAGGTGTTGGGGTCTCCAGCCTCTGTGGATCTCTCTGGGTGGGCGGTGGGGGTGGGACAGCCAGGGTGGATCTGAGTCGGAGAGTTTCGGATGTACTTAGGGTGATATAAAAAGCGTTTTTCCCGTTTCCTCTTACGAAACACCGTCTGAGTCTGAGGTACACATGGGGCAGCGGAAGGCGGCCTGCAGGAACCTGCTCCAGGTGGACCCATGGGCCAGCAGCTGCAAACCTTGAAGCTGGGGTGACCTCAGGAGACCCTGCAAGTCCTGTGAGCGGAGCCATCGACCCCGCAAGACCCTGGCCAGACACCCTGCTTGGACTGGGGTGGCCTCTGCTGCCCAGGGGTCTGGCACCGGGGAAGGCCGGGGCTTTCTCTGCCTGGTACACGTGGAAAGGCGGCTGTGTGGACGCAGGGTCACCATGCTCCTGGTTTTCTGGCAGTTGGTGTTTCCTGGGCCTTGAGAGCGGCTACCAGGCCCGGACGCCTCGTGGCTATGCTGCGTCCAGCCCTGCTGAGCATCACCAGGCGTAGCTCACGCTGCTCGTCAGAGCCTCTGGTCCTCGAGTCCTTGGGGACGTGGCAGATGCCAGCGACTATCAGACAACGTGGAGGCCCTCATGGGCGAAGGCTGCGGGGGCCGTGCCGAGGCTGTGCACACGCGCCTGCACGCCACCCTTGGGCTCCACTGGCAGAGATCCCCTTCCTTCTAGACGCTGACTGCACCTCCGGATACAGCGTTGATGTCCATTTTCCAGGAGAAAGGCAGCCTCGGGTCCAGGGAGTGGAGGGGCTGCCCCTGCCACGCAGGTCCTGGCCGATGGTCCCTCACCCTGCCGCCCTGGGCTTTTGGCCTGAAGCAAATTCCTGAGTGGGAGTGCCAGGGCCTACCCCCTTGTGCTGGCTCCCAGTTTCGCTACGGTGGGAGCTGCCAGTCTGACCCTTGTCACCCCATGCTCTGCCCCCACCCCGTTTTCAGTTTAGCACGAGGTCACACTGTGTCAGCAGCCCTGCACTGACCGCAGCCGGCCCCCAGTCCTCAGAGTTCTGGATGCTTCTGTGCGGCTCCAACAGGCATCGTCTTCCCTTCCGCTGGCGGAGGGGCCGCTTCCCGCAGGCATCTGAGCTCTACGCTGGGGCCGTGGCTGTGGCCATGAGATGTTCCACGCTGCCGCCTCCTGAGTTTCCCTCGGAAACACTCTTGAATGTCTGAGTGAGGGTCCTGTTTAGCTCTTTGGCCTGTGAGATGCTTTGAAGATTTTTATTTTTTTAAGATGAAGCAAGATGTCTGTAGCGGTAATTGCCTCACATTAAAATGTCACCGATTGCAGGCGCGGTGACTGCTGAATGTATCCCGTGTGGTGACTTGGAATCAATAAACCATTTGTGGATCCCGTGTGGTATCAGTGGGCCCAGAGGGAAGGATCTGGCTGTGGTCCTGGCCACACCCTTTAGCCTGGACCACCTTAGAAGGCTCCCATGTGACCCGGGTTCCTCCAGGGCCCCCAAATGACAGCCCAGCCCCCTCAACCTGTCACTGCCCTTTGCCTGTGGGCCAGTGGCCCACGGGTCCTTTCGGCTCCTCAGAGACGGGTCTGGCTGCCCTGGCCTCTGCGGTTCACACATCCCCCTTCTGCCTCCCACCACTGAAGGCTTAGCACAAGTGCCCGGCACCCCCATCCTGGTGACTCAGGGTGGCCTCTAGTGGGCCCTGGTCTTGGAGGGCTCCGGGGCTCCCTGGCCAGACAATGCAACCCAAAGAGGGGAGGGGCAGGTCCAAGACTCCCTATCCCCCCACATTCCCCACCTCTGGCCTGGCCCTCCGAAGAAGAGCAACTTGGGTTTATTTCTGGGGGTCTTCATCGTGGTCGGCACCTCACCGCACAGGAGGAAGCCTTCTGTCTTTGGGGGTCACCAGCAATGCTGGGACAAGCAGCAAGTAGGGGGCACCGGCCTTGGCGCGTGGGCCCTCGGGCTGTCCTCTGCGTGGGCCTCTCAGACCAGTACCAAGCTCTGCTCATTCCTGAGGAAGACCCAAGGCTGTCACTGTGAGAGTGGCCCTCAGTGCAGAGCCAGACCCCAGGCCCACCCGCGCTGTGTGCCTGGCGTCCATGGACCCACCGTGTCATGGGCACCTGGGGCACCAGCTGACCTGGCTGTTGGGGAAGGCGGGTCTGAGCCCCAGGTGGTCCCCGTGGGCTGCTGCAGGCCTGCTATGGAGGGCTGGGGCTCGCACTCAGGCACTCACCGGGGCCATGCACGTCTCCCCTTTCTCCACACCTGCGTCCCCTACAGACTCCTGCTGTGTAGTGGACAGTGGGACCCTTTGGTGAGGCATCCCGTGGCCATCATGTCTCTTTTCCTGGATGAACTCATTAAAATGAACGAGCGTAGAGCAGCACGGTGTGGAAATTTCCTTCCTCTCCACCTGCAGAAAAGCCCAGAAGAACGCCATGGAAGGGTTGGCAATGCCACACGCAAACCTTATGCGGAGGGAGTGTCAGGAGGCCCTTGTCACCCTCCCTGAGGTCAAGCCTTGAAGATTCCCTAGGGAGGTGGTGTCAGGGAATGGAGGTTAGAGGTCAGGGCTGGAATCCTCTTCCCCCACCACCGAAAGGGCAGTTAGTGGGGCGGCACTGGGGGTGCTGTGAGCGTCGGCTTAAACCTCTGTCCCATCCCTGGGAAGGTGATGTGGCCTTGGGCAGCGGTGGATGCGGAGGGCCTCCTTCCGTAGGGTGCCCATTCTGGGTGCCATGGGGGCCTGGCAATGGCCGCGCTACCCCTTTCTCCCCGGCCGGAGGCAGGAAAAGTCAGAGGGGGGACGAAGTCATCCACAGTAGGTGTGGAACTTCTGGGACTTACTAAATTTATTTTTAGGTATACAAAATTAAAAATCCAAAGAAAGAAGCAGGGCAGGAGGACACAGGCCAGTGACTTCGCCCAGCGCCGCCAGGGGAGTCAGGCCCCGGGGCTACTCACGCAGGCGCTCCCCAGAGCCAGACGACCCCCGCCCCTCTGCGCGCCTCGGGGGTCCCGACGCTGCAGCTGGAGGGGGCGGGGGATCTCCGTGCCAGCCGCGCAGGCGTCAGCGCTCTGCCCGCACCCACAGCGCGTCCGCGGAGTCGGCGGCCTGGCCCATGCCGTCGGGGCCCTGGGAGCTGTCCTCGGTGGCCGTGGCTGAGTGCGTGCTGTCCTCCCGCAGGGCCGGCTCGGGGCTGGTCGCGCGCTGCTGCTGCTCCTTGAGCTCGGAGTAGGAGCGCGAGAAGGTGTGGAAGATGGAGGTGACCGGGAAGGCCATGAGCAGGATGCCGCTGAGGATGCTGCTGAGCGCCACCACCTGCCCGGGCAGGCTGCGCGGAACCATGTCGCCGTAGCCCACGGTGGTCATGGAGATGACGGCCCACCAGTAGCTGGCGGGCACGCTGGAGAAGTCGCGGCGCGCGCCCAGCTCGCGCTCGGCCAGGTGCACCAGTGGCGCGAAGAGCGCCATGGCCACGCAGAGGAACAGCAGCAGCAGCCCGAACTCGCGCGCGCAGCGGCGCACGGTCAGGCCCAGCGAGCGCAGCCCCAGCGAGTGGCGCGCCAGGCGCATCACGTAGAGCACGCGCAGCGCGCGCAGCAGCCGCAGCACCAGCCCCGCGCGCTCCAGGAGCTTGGTCCCGCCCGGGCCTGCCGCCAGCCCCAGCAGCAGGGACACGTAGAACGGCAGGAGCGCCAGGATGTCGATGATGTTGAGCGGCGCGCGCAGGAAGGCGCACTTGCTCTCGGCCTGCAGGGAGCGTAGCAGGAACTCGAAGGAGAACCAGGCCACGCACACGGTCTCCAGCACGAACAGGCTGCGGCACTTGGGGGAGCACTCGCCCTGCGGGGAAAGGGGACGTGGGGTTGGGGGCGCAGGCCTGTTGGAGGGCCGGGGGCGCTGCGCCCTTCCTTCCCCAGGACCAGAGGCGTCCCCCAGGCCACCCTTCCCGCGCCAACCCACGGAAGCGGGTACAAGGGATATTGACAAACAGGCCCAGTTCCTATTGGAAAAAAAACAAAAAAACAAAACGAAAAACCAACAAGATTTAATGGTGATCACTTCGGGCTTGAGAGCGGATGCCCTTAGCTGACCCAGGAAACTGGTGAAAATAATGTTTAAACCCCTGACCTTTTATTTTAAAGCCTTGGGAAATGGTCTTAAGAGCAAACAGCAAACAAAGAAACATCTATTTACATGTGAACATTCTGTAAGAAAGGTGAGCATCTGCGGTATCTGTGTCAAGACTGCATTCTCCTCCTCACCTTGGCCAGGAGGAGACTCTGTGTGGAATGGCTGCAGCCACAGACACAGCCGCCCCACCCACAGCTCCCAGTCACGGGGGCTTCCTTCCCCAGAAGGGGCCGACATCACCATCTCACATTCTGCCCTCAGCTCCTGGGGCTAGGTCCTTGGGGAGTGAGGCACCCTCCTCCTGCCCAGTCCCCACTCTCGTGGGTGGGAGGCTGGCCTTGGGTGTCACGGGTGGGAGGCTGGCCTTGGGTGTGGCACACTGAGAAGATAGGGCCTGACTGCCCTTGCTGCAGTGATTCCAGGCCAGGAGAGGCCGATGGGGTCTCAGGGTGCCCCCCCCTCCCGCCCCGCATCAAGCTCTCAGCTCCTAGAGAGGGAGGGTGTCATTCACACTGAGGCTTGCCCTTGTCCCCATCCCCCAAATCCGTGGCTCAGAGATTTCTGCCAGGAGGGAGATACAGGAAGTAATCTCCTCTCAAAGGAACTGACCTCATTTGCAACAGAACATGAAGAAGCTTAGACCTAAGGACACTCTCAACACTATCAGTGGTGGAGGTGGAGTGAATTAGCAGATTCATGCATCTGCTGACCGTGTAGCCTAGATGCAGGCTGGCTAGGGTGCTGGGCAATGAGGGGAGAAGACAGCTGGCAGGAGCCCTCCTGGGGTCAGAACAATGTCAGCCACTCTCAGAAAGCAATAAGAAGGAGCTGCAATATGATCAGGTTGTAGAGGAATAACAGAGCTCTCAGCTGGCAACTTGGAGTTTTAACTACCGGGTGTGGTCAATGAGACAGAGGAAGAGGTTGCTCCCCAACCATGTCCCTGCCCCATGTCCCTCCGTGTCCCCACAGGCATCTGCCTCATCTCTCCCCTAACTGTCCCGTCCCTATGTCCCTGTGACCCTATGTCCCCATGTCCCTGTCCCTATATCTGTCCCCGTGTCCCTCCCTGTGTCCCCTCAGGCATCTCACGTTCCTCCCTATGTCCCTGTCCCCATGTCCCCATGTCCCCATCCCCATGTCCCTCTCCCATGTCCCCTGGCAGGTCACCAGGTTGCACACCCAGGACTGAAGCCAGGCAGGCTGGCCCCAGGGCACCGTCCTAACCACTGGTCAATGCTGCCTTCCACACGAGCCCTCTGAGGAATCTGTGTCCCTGGCGGGGCTTGGGGACCAGCGGGGCAGGAGCGCCTGGGCTGTGTATCCTGAATGCCCCCCTGCCCACAACAAGGAGGGACCGGGTGCAGCTGCACTCACAGTCAGAAACTGCCTGGACCGGGTCTGCCCATGATTAGAGACCACCTGTGGAGCCACAGGTGGGACAGTCGGCGCACACGTTTCCGGAACTTTCAACCCAGAAAACAGACCCTGATAGATCAGATTTGATGCATCTGGTCTACTTGGCCAAAAATCAGGTAAGAAAAAAAGTCTACACTCAGCCTGGCTCACCCAGTTTTGAGGCCCACACAGCCTCCGCCGTCTAGATTTGGCTTTTTTGTGCGTTTTTTTTTTTGTTTTGTTTTTGTTTTTGTTTTTGTTTTTGTTTTTTTTTGAGGCGGAGTCTCGCTCTGTCGCCCGGACTGGAGTGCAGTGGCCGGATCTCAGCTCACTGCAAGCTCCGCCTCCGGGTTTACGCCATTCTCCTGCCTCAGCCTCCCGAGTAGCTGGGACGACAGGCGCCCGCCACCTCGCCCGGCTAGTTTTTGTATTTTTAGTAGAGACGGGGTTTCACCGTGTTAGCCAGGATGGTCTCGATCTCCTGACCTCGTGATCCGCCCGTCTCGGCCTCCCAAAGTGCTGGGATTACAGGCTTGAGCCACCGCGCCCGGCCTTTTTGTGCGTTTTAACAGACATTCAGGGTTTTCTGTGGGGTCCCAGGGCCGGCTTCTGCCTGCCTTGGCTGGGTGGGCACCTTCAGACTCTGCCCCGCAGCCCTGGGCTGCTCCACGATGTTCCGTGCTCTGTGCAGGACCCAAGGTCGGGGCTGGGCGGGGGCTGCAGAGCAGGCCCTGCTGGCAGCTTCCGCCCTCTGCTGTCAGGGTGGGGTCTGTGGTCTCGGATTCCAGGGCTGGGGACTGAGGGGTGTGAGCAGGACCCCAAGAGCTCGGCAAGTGCTCCTTTGGGGAGGG
This sequence comes from Piliocolobus tephrosceles, assembly GCF_002776525.5. Taxonomy (NCBI): domain Eukaryota; kingdom Metazoa; phylum Chordata; class Mammalia; order Primates; family Cercopithecidae; genus Piliocolobus; species Piliocolobus tephrosceles. The sequence continues at coordinate 352,708 of NC_045451.1, forward strand.
CAAGTGGACCCCAAACTCAGAGATCAGCGTGGGCCTCCCAGCCCTGGTGTCAGGACGCTCTGATCATCACAGGTTTCAGGGATGGTGTCTCGGCTGCATCACCGACCCGCATGCTGCTGTTTCTATGAACGTGAAAAGCGAGTTTGCTCCCATGCGCAGGAACCTGTGGGTAAACTGCTCCCGAGTTCCTGGGCCCCAGGATGAGCCCCCCTGAGGAAAACAGAGCCAGGCGGACCCCTGCCCCCGTGGCTCCCCGATCACGAACCCATGCGTCTGGGCACCTCGGGCGTGCCCGGTCTCTTTGGAAACCACAAGCATTCCTCAGCTCTAGGTAGAAAACACAAAGCAACGATGAAGGAAATCCCAGAATCTAGAATTCCTGCCCTATGGCCCGGGGAGCTGCCGCACCCAGGCCCAGATCCAGCCCTCCTCCTCTGCCGCATCGGGACATCACAGCCTGGCTCTCCCCCAGGGACCCAGTGGCCGGGGCTCCATCCCACCGGGGGAGCTGAGGAGGGGAACCAGCCAGTCCCTGCCAGGTGGGTGCTAGCACAGAGGTGCTCTCACCAGAGGATGGGAATCCAGCAGTGGTGGGGGCTGCAGAGCTGAGGACCTCCTTGAAGGACTGAGAACGGAAGTGTCTGTCATTAGGAGGGACCTAGATGGGGAGAATTCTCTTGGGGGTGCAGGTGTGGGGCCCACAGGGAGGGGCGGGAGGAGGGCTGAGAACAGGGACATGGCATGGGGAGGGGCATGAGGACGGAGGCCCTGCAGCTTCTGTGCTGTGCTGGGGAGCTGAGCTCTGGCTTCATGCTGGCAGAGAGAGGTCAGCCTGTGCCACCGGAATTGGAGGCAGGAGGCTGGTGGGAGAACAGGGCCCAGCCTCCGGGAGGCACTGGGAGAAGAAAAGATGGCAGGGCGGGGTTGGGATAGAAACGTCAGGATGTGGGGACTGACTAGACGGGGCTGAGGGGATGGTCCCCACCCAGGCACACCCGAGTTGGGGGTCAGTGGGCCGGGCTGCGCGGGGTCCTGACGGACATGCCTGTGGCGACGCCGGTTAAATGGCAGAAGAGGCTGCAGCCGCCAGGACAGGCCCTGTAAACGGCATCATCCACTATCACCAAAGCGAAAACCAAAACACGCCTGCTGGGAACGCCGTGTGCTCACGGGCCACGTTTGCTCAGGACACCTGGAGGTGGAACAGCTGGTTTCTCAGACATACAAGCACATCCTCACCTTTACCAGATAGGCCCCTCTTCAACGTTTACTAGAAGCTGCTGAGTTGCTCCCCAAGCAGCCACACACATTCAGCCCCGTCCCGAGCAGACAAGTGTCCCATGGGTCACAGTCACAGCCAAGGTTCTGGGACCCAAGGTGGCCCGGGCCGGTGGGGTATAAATTCGTAAAACTGTGGACTGACGTATTTTAAAAGCCTTCAAAGACTGTGCGCACTTTGACCTGGAAGTTCTGTTTTGGGGAGTCAATTGTCAGGGAATGTCAGAAATGGGCCCAAAGATTGATGCCAAAGGACCTGCTGGCTCATCAGAGCTCGGCTTTATGGGAATGCACAAATCAGCGTCCTGGAACCACCACCACCACGAAGACGCAGCGCAGAGACGCAGGACAGTTCCCCCAACCTGCAGTTCCCTGCCTCAAGGACAGACCCGGCCCTCAATCCCAACCCCAACCCCAACCCCACCCCTGGCTTTCCCAGGTACCCCACAGGCCATTGCAGTGCGGCTTCCTGACCTGGCCTCTTCGGCTTCGGGCCCTCCGAGCTCACTGGTGCTGTCCCAGGCACCCACCGTCTGCTGCTTTTCACCGCGGAGCTGGCCCACTGTGGATGCCCCCAGGGTTGATCCGGCACCATCTGTGTCGGCTGCTTCCAGGCTGGGCTGTGATGAATAAAGCAGCTGAACACTCGCTCCGTACGTGACACACGCTGTTCTTCCCGCGGGTACGTCCTGGGTGTGGGCGCTGTTGTGCAATGAGCGCAGGTGTGCCCGGTGTCCGCGCTCCGCCGCGGTCTGGCCACACCACAGCCTGCAGGGCCTGAGCCGTCCGGCCACACACGCTCCTCTGCTGCTGGTTCTTCCATCAGGGCCCTCCCAACGTCCGAGTGACAGCTCCTGCGGCTTAACCTTGTATTTCCCTGATAACAGTTCAGGCTGTATCTGCCCATAGGCGTGTCCCCTTGGCTGAAGTGTCTGTTCAAAACTTCCGTCCCTTTTAAAATCAGGTTGTTTTCTTACAGTTGGTTTATACAGCTCTGTATATAGTTTAGTTACAAGTCTTTGTTAGATATGCGATTTGCGAATATTTTCTCCTAGTCTGGGGCTTGTCTTTTCATTCTCTCAGTCTTTTGTGGACAAAAGTCAAAAGAATGTTTTAAATAGAGATGGGGGTCTCGCTATATATTGCCCAGGCTGGTCTTGAACTCCTGGGCTGAAGTCATCTTCCCGCCTCAGCCTCCCAAAGTGTCAGGATTACAGGCCTGAGCCCCCTCGCTAGGCCAAAAGTTTTAGACTAATGAAGTGCAGCCTATCCACTTTCATCTTTCATGAATCGCGCATCTGACGCCACGTCTGGGAGCTCCTTCCTTACTCTCCCTCAGCAAAGGCCAGCTCTGTGTTTTCTTGTACAAATTTTATAGTTTTAAATGTTGTTTTATGTTTAGGTCCACGGTCCATCTCAAGTTGCATTTTTGTATAAAACGTAAGGCATGGGTTGTGTTTTTTTTAATATGGGAATCCAGTTGTTGTAGCCCCATTTGTTGACGAGTCTTTCTCCGTGCCCGGCCTTTCCACTTTGCCAAAGGCCGGCCGGCCCCATTCGTGTGGTTCTACTGCTGGACTGTGTCCATGTCCCACGCCTGTCCTCCCCTCACACTGTCCTGCTGTGGCTTCAGAGCAAATCTGGAAAGCAGGCAGTGTGAGTTCCAACTGCTTCCTTTTCAAAAGGGTTCCTAGGCCTTTCCCTGAAGATGTTAGAATCAGCTTATAGATATCTGCAGAAAATGGGATTCTGAATGGGATTTCGTTGAATCTGGAGATGGACTATGGGGAGGGTGGACATAGTCATACTGAGTCTTCAACGCACGAGCACCGCAGGCTTTCCGTTGATTTCGGTCTTCTTAATCACTGGTTCTGTAATTCTCAGCACGTAGATGGTTCCTAGGCCTAGACTGTGAGACTTGCATGTAAGCAATTCACGGTTTTTGCTGCTATTAATGAACTTTAAAAATTTTGAATTCCAACTGTTCGCTGCTAGCAACTCACTTAATTTTCTTAAGCTTTTTTGTGGGTTTCTTGAGAGTTTCTACACAGGCAGTCCTCTTCCCTGGCTCTCCTCGCCTATGCCTTCTACTTTCCTTGCTTCACTGCTCTGTCTAGGACTTCCAGCACGTGCTGGCTAGGAGTGGGGAGCAGCCATCCTCGGGTTGGTCCCAAGCTTAGTGGGAAAACAGTCCATCTTTTGCTATGTATGTTGTTAGCGGTAGGTTTTTTTGGTAGATGTTCACTATCAGAATCAGGAAATTCCCTTCTATTCCTAAATTGCTGAAAGTGGTGTTTTAAAAATCATGAATGGATACTGAATTTATCCAAATGCTTTTTCTACATCTGTTGAGATGAACAGCCGGCATTTTTTCTTTGGTGCCTTAATATTGTGAATTACACGGGTTGGTTCTGAACACTGAACCAAGCTTGCTTTCCTGAGAAAAACCTCAGTTGGTCATGATGTGCTGTGCTTTTAATGTCTTTACCAACCCTGCTTTACTGATGTTTTGTTGAGGAGTTTCGCGCGAGTTCGTGGGAGATACTGGTCTTTTTCTTTCCTTGTCCTGTCTGGTTTGGTATCAGAGGAGTGTTGGCCTCTTGGAATGAGCTGGGAAGTGATCCCTCCTCTTGTATGTTTCTGGAAGAGACCATGTAGAATTGGTGTTATTTATTCCCTAAATTTTTGTTAGATTCACCAGTGAAACTATCTGGGCCTGGAATTTTCTTCTTGGAAGGTTTTTTTTTTTTTCTTTTTTTTTTTTTTTGAGACGGAGTCTCGCTCTGTGGCCCAGGCTGTGGCACGCTCTGTGGCAGCGGCACGATCTCAGCTCACTGCAAGCTCCGCCTCCCGGGTTCACACCATTCTCCTCCCTCAGCTTCCTGAGTAGCTGGGACTACAGGCACCCGCCACCACGCCCGGCTAATTTTCTTGTTCTTTTTAGTAGAGACGGGGTTTCACCATGTTAGCCAAGATGGTCTCGATCTCCTGACCTCGTGATCCACCTGCCTCAGCCTCCCAAAGTGCTGGGATTACAGGCGTGAACCACATCACCTGGCCTAATTTTTGTTTTATCAAAGTAATCGTACATATAATTTTTAAAAAACTTGATTAACACTAGACAGCCTATAAGAAAGGCAGTTTCCCATCCCCCACTCTTAAGTCCCAGTGGGAATAATTTTTAAATTTCTGATTATTTCTTCTGATAGTTACTTCCCTACTTCTAAATGTTGAGCTGGCCATTTATTGGCATATTAATGTTCTACATTTCGGTGACTTTGTAGAGTTGAGAATCTGGGTCTTCCACGCACCCCACCTTCAACCACTAGAACCGTAACCTCTTTCCTGCAGACATTGTTACATCCCATTTTTGGGGTCAGGTAAGTCATGAGCATTTGCCGTGTTAAGAAAATGTGAACGTGATCTCTGCTGAGCCGAGTCGAGCTCTACAATTACATTGTTTTCTCACAGGATGTTTTGTTTCTCTTGAAGTTTTACGGTTTCATTCCAGAACTGCTTAGTGCCACCTGCCCACCACCCAGGGGGCCCCTTGCTGTTCTGCCTTTGGTGGGACCTCGTTTCTTCCCTGTCACCATGGAAGCTTTTAGAATATTCTCTGTTCTCTGAAGTTTCAGGATGAGATGCCTTGGCATGCGTGCGTTTCCATTCAGTGTGGGGGATTCATGCACTGGTCAGGATAAGGCCGGTGTCTTGAATTCTGAGCCACTCTCTGAGCCATAACACCCTTTCTCATTCTCGCCATTCTGGAACCCTGGTTGGCCAGAGCGGGACTTCTGGATTAACCTCCCAGCGATGCATCTTCCCCTGCCTTTTCATCTTTGTCTTTGAGTGGTCTCTTCTTTCCTAAATGTGTGCTACTCTTTTTTGATTAGGGGAATTCCATTTTTAACTTCTGAGAGCTCCTCTTTGTCCTCGGTTCTTTTTTCATGGCATCTTGTTCTTGTTTCATGGACGCAGCCCTGCTCCGCCCTCTTGGCATCCCTGATTATAACTGCTGATACTTCCTGTGTTTTCCCCACGCCCCATGTCTCTCCTTCTTTCAGGCTCCATTCTTTACCAACGTGCCTCACTTCCTCGAGACGGGGGTGCTAAACGGCTGCTTGGATGCTGTGTGGCCTGGGTGGGGCTTGTCAACCACTGGGTTCACTGCCAATGTCCAGACAGTGCTGGCGTTAGTCAGGCCCCGTGCACCAGCTGATGTCATTCTCCCCTCTGAGGTGCCCAGTTCTGCCAGACGGGCCCTTTGGCTCCTGCAGGGGCTGCAGGTCTGGCTGCAGCCATCCTGGGCAGGGTGGGGTCCATGAGCAGGTTCTCCCTCAATGCCTCCTGCACCCTCTGGGGGCCTGACCCCTACAGCCGGGTCTCCAGGGAGGCAGCATGAGGCCAGGGGCTGGTATAAAGGCGGGGGAGTCAGGAGCTAGGCTCACTGCCCATTTTCATCCCCATTCCAGCCCGCTTCTCCCGTAGTTGCCGGGATACCGGAAGCCTCCAGAGCGGCCCATGGTGGGCTGCCGGCATCTCCCGCAGGCCTCTCTCCACAGCCACGGACGCCATCTTCCTTCGTGCGGAAAGTGCCCGTCGGTCACTGAATCCATTCCCGTCTGCACCGTCCTTGTGGATTTACACTCTTCTCTCCCTTTACGATCATTTCAGTCGGGTTCAAGGAGTGAGAGGAGGTCAACAGATGTAGCCAATCCATTACCTAAGCAAAAGTCCAAGTATTATTTTTATTAGAAAAAAAATCAGGAACTTAAATGTTCTGTATGAAAGGAGAGCCGGCTGAATAAGTCACGGTGTTGCCAAGGGGAGCAATGCAGCACAGCTGTGAGGAGGGCTGCCCTTGGGGAAGATTTGGGGCATCACACGTCCTCCGCCCACTGCTGTGTGAAGCAGCCGGTCACCAGGTAGGATCCCCACTGAAGTCTCAACTAGAAAATATATGTCAATAGGAAAAGGCCAGAAAGGCAGCCTCAGAGCCCTTCCTGTGGCTCTCCGTGTGTAATGGGACTAGTGAGGGTTCAGCTTTTCCTCCCAGGCATTTACACATTTCCTGGCATGTTCACACCACGCAGCAGCAACAGGGCCATCGGGAACCACGACACGGGACAGGCATGTCCACACTACACGGCAGTGCCGGTGCCATCAGGAACCACAACGTGGGACAGACAGTGTAGACGCAGCTGTTCCGACGACAGTCTCAGGATGTGGCCACGGGAACCTGGGTGCCAGGCGGAGTGGGCGTGCAGCCGGTGGTCAAGGGCAGGGGAGGATGGAGTGGGGCCAGGTTGAGCAGGCAGAGGGACCGTGACCAGCCGCCTTTGAAAAACTCAGTGGGCTGGGAGCCCTTCTGAGAAGGTGAGGTCTCTGCTGACAGGGCGTCTGCCCTGGCATCAACCTGCTTTTATTTCCTAGTGACAGTAAACAGAAGAACCGAGCCACATTCCCCCAATAACCCAGCTGCAGCTGCACTTGTCACCCCGAGGATCCCGAGATGCCAGGTGTGGGTGCTCCTGGGCCTCTGTTCTCAATTCAGGGCATAGAAGATTCCGCGGCTTCAGCCTGCCAGGAACGAGGCTGATTCTGAGGCTGACTCTCGGCGGGGAGGACGGGGGTATGAGAACAAGGAAGTCAGGAAAGGCTGAGTACGCTTGTCCCTGACGGCGGGGGAGGGCCCAGCGTGCAGGGACCCTGCAGCTCACGACTTTCCTGTTGGGGTCTGAGGTAGTCAAATCCTCAGTCTTCTGTGTCCCTTCGCTGCTGCCTGTGTATCTCCTGGATGCCTCCTCTCCTCCACCAACCTGTCCACCGGGCAAACAGCTGTGGCCACCGAAAGCCTGGAGCCAGCCCCTGGAGGGACCCAGCCTCACTGACGGGTCACTCGGTCAGCAGCAACTCTGCAGGCAGGCTTTAACCCTTAGCTCCCTAAGTACTGAAAGAAAATATTGACTCATTTTACTAACTATGAATTTGTAACAGTTTGACTTTGAACTGAATTGAGGTTTATTCTTTTCACTCATCTACAGAAAAGGCCTCTTGCAGTCAAATGAAGACAGAAAAGCAGAATAATATTAAATCTATATCAGGGAACAAACTGTTTCAAAACAGCACAACAGCCCTCTGCCTAGAATGTGCCCATCTGGAATTATCTGCACGGAAGCAGACGTGTCAACTCGATTTCCTGTTCAGCCTGTGTTAACTCGTTTTGTGCCCTCGTGTCTGGAGAACATCAGCACAGCTTCCCCTCGGCCTTCTGCGCTCTCGCCCTCCCCTGGCTGAAATGAGCCTGGCTGTCCCAGGGACCCTGACCACAGCATATTCTGAGGTTTCCTCTGAGCACGGTGTTCTGTGCCAAACACCATGAGAGGTGTCTGCAAGAAGGGCACGGAGTTGGTGGCCCGGGCCTGGCACGGCTGGTGCCCAAGAGCGAGCCCGTGTGGTCAGCTGGCGCAAGCACTCACAGTGCCAAGGGTGTCGCTGATGATTCACCCGGCTGTGCCAAGAGAGGGGCCGGCACTGCCCTCAGGGCACCGGCACCACAGACACAGGTGAGCAAGCTGCTCGCCGAGGGCACCGCTGCCTGTGGATGCAGAAGAGGGCATCCTTCCCGGGACAGAAGGGTTCCAAGTCATGAGTTAGAATTCAATCAGGTTGAACAACAGCTCGGCACCTGCAGCCCCTGTCCTGTCCCTCGGCCGCTGGTTTCCCACTGCTGTTTCCCGGGAGCCACAGCCGGCACAGCAGTGGCCACGCCCTGGGTGACCCCTCTCCATTAGGTGCTCTGTGCCCAGCCCAGCCCCGCCAAATGCCCAAGCAGTGTCCTTGCAACTTTCTGCAGTGCCAGCCCGATCACACCTGCCTGGCTGGGGCCTTTCCAACGCACCAGCCACCACCTTGGAGACCCCAGCTGATGCCTCAGGGACGGAGCACGCCAACCCCAAACCCAGCCTCAGAATGACCCGCAGACAGACAGCTGCCGTCGGAACCCACCATGTTTCAGGGAAGCTTGTGCAGTAGGAGAGAATCGATTCTGGGCTGGGCCCCCCGCTTTGCACTTTTCTCTTTGTTCTCCAGAATCCACAGGCTCATCTTCGTACACATTTCTCTAGATTTTAAAGGTTATTTTGTGAGAGTCCAAAACACCCACCAGGAGGCTGACTGACGCGAAGTGTGTGCGTGTTAATTTGGGGAGTGGCTTCCCCCCTCGGGGCAGGTGTACCCTGTTCACTTATTTCTACGCCTCCGCTGTTGCCGGGGCTGTTCCCGGTAGACACAGAACCTCTCTTGCTAAGATTATTCCTAGGCCTTTCATATTTTTGTTATTATGGTGACCAGAATAGTTTTTCTATTAAATTTTCTATGACCGATGGCATAGAGGAAGGGGGCTGATGGTAACGACTACGCAGCTTTTCTTTAATCTGCCCACAAAAGGCAGTTCAGAAGCAGAATCCCCACCTCAGCCCGTGATGGCGAAAGGCGGGTGGAGCTGTGAGGGCCGAGGATTCCCGAGGCAGTCAGGAGAGCAGCCCTGCCTGGCCTCTCGACCCCACGCTTGACCTGAGGCTGTAACCACATCAGCTGTTCCCGCTGGGAGGTTCTGGGGCAGGCGGCTGCCCTCGGGATGTCCTCGTCAAGGCCCTGAAGCTGCCCGAAAACGTGTCTGACTCTTCAGTGGCCTCTGGGCTCACGCATGTCACTGACAAGGATGTCCCCTCAGCAGCGAGGCCTGCGCCTCTTACAGGCTGGACCTGGACGCCGCAGCCGCTGCCTTCTTTGGGCTAAATCCCCTCCCGCCGAGTCCCAGGCGCCTCCCAGCTGAGTGCGGCAGCTCAGCGGACACTGTTGCCAGATCGAACCACCGCGCTCTGCAGCCTCCCCTGCTTTCCTCCCAGACTCCTGTTTTCCACATCGCAAAGTTCAGATGCTGCGAACAGACACCGAGGACATGAAAACACTTCTCCCGTCCAGGGCTCACGGCCGGACAGCCAGCGCCGGGCTCCCAGGAAAATGCTCCCGTCCAGGGCTCACGGCCGGACAGCCAGCGCCGGGCTCCCAGGAAAATGCTCCCGTCCAGGGCTCACGCCCGGACAGCCAGCGCCGGGCTCCCAGGGAAATGCTCCCGTCCAGGGCTCACGCCCGGACAGCCAGCGCCGGGCTCCCAGGGAAATGCTCCCGTCCAGGGCTCACGGCCGGACAGCTAGCGCCGGGCTCCCCAACGCCCCTTACAGCTGCACACAGGCCAAGCGCGGGCCTGGATGTGCTCAGAGGGACCAGTGGCTACGCAGAGGAGCTGGGAAGACTGACCCGAGATGGCTGGAGGGGCCGGTGGCAGGAGCGGTGCTGTGCGCCAGCGCGGGGAGTGACAGAGGGAACGGGAGTGTAGGGGAGGCCCGGGGAGGTGGGGAGCACACAAAAACCCCTGCAGGGCACAGAACTGAGAAAAAAACAACAGCCCGGGAATAAACAAAGTCCACGAAGAAGAAAGGTGAAGTCTCCCAAGTGACACGGACGGACAGGAGGCAGAGAAACGCTGGCTGGAAGAGGGCAGTCCCCAGTGAGGGCCTCAAGCCTGGGACCCAGACCCAAAGTGAGAACTCGCATTCCTGTTTTCCTGCCCAAGTGCTGCCTTTTCCAAAACCACCCTGGCCCACCCTGCCATCCATCCCGTCCCCAGGCCCCACCGGCAAAGCTGCCTGGCTTCTTCCTAGCAGGGCCCTTTGTGAACCTCCCCACTATTTCTGCACACCGACCACTCCTGCTGTGTCATCAGAGGAGGACAGCGCACGCCGGCTCACGGAGTGGCGGTCCCCACCCCACACACCCTCCCCCCGGCCACCACACAGGGGGCCACACAAGCCTTCGCTTCCCTTGTTTGCAAAAGGGGAGAGAGACCCCGCTGTTTGATTCTGTGTGCTGAGCATTGTCCAAAGCAAGGCACATAAATTACTGAACTTAATCTCAACAGCTTTGAAGAATCTGCATTTGGTGAGGCTCAGAATGGAGAGAATGTTTCAAGCCCTGCCGTTGTCAGAGCCAGAGCTGGATGGGAGCGCGGGTCACACTCAGGGTCTGAGAACTGAGCCAGTCCCCCGACTGAGCCTCGTACTGTGGCAAGAGGAGAGACCGGAGACCTGGGAGGGATTTTATGGAAAAAGAATTGGCCGGGCACGGTGGCTCCGCCTGTAATCCCAGCACTTTGGGAGGCCAAGGTGGGTGGATTACCTGAGGTCAGGAGTTCAAGGCCAGCCTGGCCAACATGGTGAAACCCAGTCTCTACTAAAAATACACAAAAATTTGCCGGGCGTCGTGGCGCATCTGTAGTCCTAGCTACTCGGGAGGCTGAGGCAGGAGAATCACTTGAACCCGGGAGGTGGAGATTGCAGTGAACTGAGATTGCGTCATTGCACTCCAGCCTGGGCGACAGAGCGAGACGCTATCTCAGAAAGAAAAAAAAATACTGAAGCTTTGAGGCTTTTATATCAGAGATTTTAGCTTTTTTTTTTTTCCCAGACTAAAGTGAAAATCCAAAACACAAATCTTCTGTTTTCCCCATCAAATTTGTGCAGGAAGCAGAGCAGAAAACGCAGCCCTTTATCTTCATCCCCTGCCCAGTGGGTTTCTAGGCCCTGCTGTTTGCAGGCCTCCACGAGCCTCCACAGGGTCTGATCCCTCGACAGGAGTGCCAAGGGCTGCAAGGGTGGGCGGCTGGCCGCAGGCACAGGACTGCTGCCATCACCGGGCCCTGCCCGCCTCCCAGAGCTCAGCCCAGCGGCATCGTGCAGCCCCAAAGCAGCTGGCCCTGGTGACACATCTGCTGTGGGTCTTCACTCGGTGCTGGCAGGAGTTTGCTGCCAATGTCGCAGTGGCAGAGACTGCTGACTGGAACCTGCCTCCCTGGTAAAGGGCAGCCACAGCTTTGCCTAGGCCTGTGGCCTTCGGGTTAGGATGGTCCTACTCGCCCCTCTGTGCCACAGACGTCCAGGCCAATGGGACGCAGACGGACGCAGGGCTCTGCCAAGGCATCACAGGGGGCTGCCTTCCCCACTCTCTTCTGCCCTTGGGTGGAGACTGGTGGTGTGGGAGCCTCCTGGGACGCGGGGCCACCGGCTGGTCCTGCACTGCCCACTCGATGCTGCTGCAAGACGGGGCGCCTGACGTCCACCGAGATCCCCAGGTTTGGATCTGTCGTGGCCCTAACACAGCCCTTGTTATACCACACGGATGGGAAGGGGCCACGGCCCAGTGCAGCTGCCCTAGGGAGCCCCGCTGCCTGCTCTTGTCGAAGAAATCAGCTCTGAATGTAGAACCTGCCACCCGGTGCTCAGGTCCAGGACAACTCTGACTGCAGCTGTAGGGACAAGCTACACCCCACGTCCCGTCCACACCCTGCGTCTGTCCTTGCTGTGCAGCCAGTCAGGGCTCCAAGGGTCGCCCACAGGACAGGCTGCGACAGACACAAGCACGTTTTGCGCTGCTGGGAGGTGCGATTTGTCAGCTCGTAAGGCTCAGCCTCACACAGGTGCAGGCGGACAGAACACTCCCATGGCGGATCCCAGAGGCCTGTGCCTGACATGAAGGCTGACCCTCCCCAGCGCAAGAGACTCCTTCTGCCCGGCCACAGGCTGGGACCTTTCTCCTGCCCCAGGCTTGACGGAAACCGCAGCTCTTCCTGGTCTCTCGGTGCTGGTCTTTGGGCTGGAACTCAGACCCACGCTCTGCTGGTCTCCAGCATGTTGACTGCAGCGCGAGGCCTCCAGCCTCCAGGACCTGGTGAGCTGACTCCTGCCAGTCAGCCACCCCCTTTCATCCTGCACCTCCGGAGAACCCTGTTCAGCATAACTCGGCATCCGCAAAGCTCTCGCTCTGCGAGCTGACACGACTCGCTGTCTGTGACGTCTGCCCACGTGCAGAAGAAACTTGGCGACCAGCTTTTAAAGCTGTTGCAAAAATGTTCTCAGTGAATTCAATGCTTCAAATCCCAGTCATGAAATCTATAACTAATTATACTGGTCTTAATTTAATCATCTGAGTTTAAAAGAAAAATCAATTTACAGAGCCAAAAATCAGCCTGAATGTACAAGGAAGCAATGGATTTTGAAAAACAACCTCCAGCCACAAACCTCCACCAACAGCGGGCGGGTCTCCAGTGGGCAGAGCACAGTCTGTCCCGGCCTCCAGCCAGCACGTGGGTGCTCACACCGTCCAGGCCACCCGGCAGCCGCCCGGCGCAGAGGGAACGTGCAGCTCTGCAGGCACGGAAACTGTCCCCAGCCATCCCTCCAAAGCACTCGGGATCCTCACAGTGGGCGTCACCAGGCCACATCCACCGGCAGGAAGCCAACACGGGTGCCATCCTGACCACGGAGAGCCCACGGGACCCCAAAACCACACCACGTCGTTGCAACCATCACCTAACCTCGGCCCAGACGCACGTTTCTCAAGAGACACCGCTCCCTGCCGATTATCCCACAGCCATCAGGGTCCACGGCAGCTGAAGCTCGCGATCCTGTGTACGTTCACAGGGCACCTTCGGCGTGGGGGGCCTCGTCTGGGAGCAGACAGCGGGGAGCAGAGAGGTGGCTCGGCCTCCTCCACATAGCTGTCCACAGCCTAAACTCCCGAAGGCCACAGACTCACTGGAGGTCCCACGAGGGCAATGGGGAGCACCCACACGTGGCTGGGGCCCGGAGGTGGGAGATGCCACCTGGCTGAGCTTCTGCCAGCTGGGAACGGGTGGTAACTCCCACTCCAGCGCTGACCTCAGGCCCGTCCGTGTCCCTACAGCCTGGATTACAACGTCCAAGCCAGGGCTATGGGCTGTCCCATGTGGTGGTGTTGGAGGTGTCTGCAGGTTGTGACCACTGGTGACCTCTCCTAGGAAACATGGCAAGGTTGGGGGTGCAGCGGGGGTGTTTGGGTTTAGGATATACTTTTGGGGGGGTCAGAGAATTCAGGATAACTTTTGGGGCCACAGATGTTTAGGATTTGGTTTGTAACCTCTATGGCCACAGGCAAGATAAACAGTTGAGCAAATCACCCTAATGCCTGCCACAAAGATGCTGTGGGTTTGGGATAGAACAGATTTTCTCTCCTGGGAAAGGCCCAGCAATGGAGTCAATGATCCCACATGACTTCAGGCAGAGGACGGCACCTGCTTGGACAGTGCAGGGCAGGCCAGGTGTCCACCTTCCGGTCCCCACGGCCGTCCCAGCGCACCTGTGGGCCAGCGTGTCTCCTGTGGGTTCAGACTCAACAACTGCCCCCGGTCCCGGCAGCCCAGAGCCAAGCACACACTGACAAAGCCGGGTTCTCAGGTCCTGAGTGTTGCTGGGGACACACGGGCATGTTTTGCTCACAGATAACCGAGGCTTCCTATTTCTTCAGCACCCACTGTGTGCAGCGGACCAGGCGTTTCCATGGTCCCCGTGCCAAGCCTTCCCCACACGGAGCTGCTGCCCCTGTGCAGGTCGCAGCCCAGGGCGGGAGATTCAGCAGGGGGCAGGCATTGAAACCAACCAGAGCCCTGGGCCTCCCTCATTCTCTGAGGCATCCAGGAGACCCGGGAGGCTGTCCTGGCTGGACTCTGGCTCGGGGTCTCCCCAGTGTCTGTAGAGCTGTGTGTAGGGGTGCTCACGGCCCCTCACCCCCACCCTTGCACCTGGGACAGCACCGTGCGCGCGGGAAACGCTGCAGAAGCCGACCCTGCATGGCGGTCGGACTCAGCCTTCCGTACATAACCCATCAGACCTCACATTTTGTCAGTAACACCGACTCCTAGTTCTCAAGAACTCGTTTCCTGACAAACAGCACCAAAGCGCTTGCACCCATGTGCTCTCCAGGGAGCACCGAGTTATGGTCCCACTGCCGTCCCTCAGCGGCTGGCTTGGGATGGTCGGCCAATGACTTGGCTGGTCTGAGGCTTGAGTTGGGCTGGGACTTGCACTGTCTGGGATCCAGCATGTATTTAACTACAAGTCCGGCTGAGCGTTTTTTCATGGGAATCACCAACATTTTATGGTTCCCCACATCTCATCAATCAAGTGGACAGAAGGTGACGTCCTTCACCAGCCCCTAGCTGGACGCTCAGAAGCACCCTGGCTTCCGGTTTTGTTACCTCATCAACACGTCAATTCTCATGCTTTGAAATATTCTCTTAGGACAGGGGTGAGGACCATCTTTTCTTGGCTCTTCACCCACACAACCGAATCGCTTCTGAAAAAGACCTTCGGTCAGCAGTGGCTGCAACGCTCGGACACATGTCACCAGGCCCCACGCGGAGGCGACTGCTTCCTACCCGGACGAGCGATTTAGGGGCGTGTGCCAGGAGTGTGAAGCGCTGGGTGCCACGGAGCCCAGGGTTGCCCGAGAGGATCTGGGGTTGTGGGGTACACAGTAAAGATCAGGGCTGGTGTTCCTGGGGTGGCTTCTGTAGCTGGAGCAGCCCAAACTTCTCCCATTCTCTAACGTGACACAAATGAATTTTCCTTCCTGGATATTCAACTGAGGACAGCCAAACACTCAAGCACCTTTTGGAAGCACGGTCAGGACCTGGACCTCATGGGGACGACGGGGGAAGGCAGCCCGGCCGCCAGGCACCCAGATTGCAGGCAGCAACTGACTTCCAAACCTGCATTTAAGTCAAATCCGCACTCGGGCCGCCACACACCCAGACTAAGGGCCGCAGCCGACTTCCAAACCTGCATTTAAGTCAGATTTGCACTCGGGCCGCACACTTGGGTCAGTTCAGCTCCTTGCTGTGCCCTTCAATGACGAGTGTCCCCAAGGCAGGCAGGGCCTCTGAGGTGCTGACGGTGGGTGCTCTGCCCTGTGAGGGGTGGAGGGGCCTCCACGCAGTCCAGGGAGGCCGGTGCCGAGGGGAGGGGTGCCCAACCCCCACCTGGTGGGTGCCCTGCCTCCTGGTGTGGCCATCGGAAAATGCAGGGAGACCTTTTCAGGGCAACATTCAGCTACGCCTGTTCAGACACAGTCACAGCCCCTTCTCCATGAATCTCACCACTCCAACAACACAAACCCCCAGGCCTAGGGCCCAGAGCTCAGGTCCTTCCCCAGACATGACATACACTGGCAAGCTTTCGCCTTCTCTTGTCTCCTCATGGTAACACAGATTAACCCACAAGGTCACACACTTCTGCCCAGGCCTTCTCAGGTTAGTGGGACAGGACGGACGGGGCAGGAAGTCTAAGACAGGAGCAGGAAGATCCACACCCAGATCTCTCGGCGCCCAGATCTCTCAGCACACAGACCTCTCAGCACACAGACCTCAGCACCCACACCTCTCGGCGCCCAGACGTCTCAGCACCCAGACGTCTCAGCACACAGACCTCGGTTCCATAGCCAGAGGCCTGCCTGGCCCTGGCACTGTCCTCCAGCCCTGGAACAATGCGGTTGGGTCTCCGTGGTCTAGAATGACCAAATGTCACACAATTCTCTAGGCCCCGGATACCCAATACTTTAGCTCCATGTTGTTCAAACTTTGAGGAACTGATGGGCTAAGCAGTTCCGGCGGAGGCCTGTGGAGCGGATACTGCGTCTGGAAACCGACCATAACTTGGAGCCTCTATTGTCTCCCGCTGGGGGTGGGGGTTGGCCAAGATCACCATCAGCTGCGCTCCCTCGTCCGGGCGCCTCCAGCCCCGCCCCGGCCCACCCCGGCCCCGGCAGCCCTCAGCCCGGTCCTAGGCCTTGGCCATGGCCGCCTCCAGCCCCTTCCCCCACCCGCCTCCCCGCACCCAGACCCCAGCCCCAGCTCCGGCCCGGTCCCCGCCACCCACGGCCGCGCTCACCCGCTCCTCCTCCGCGCGGATGTCCGGCATGGTGCTCAGGCAGAGGCCCACGGCCGTGACGGCCACGAAGGACACGGACACGCAAGCGAAGAGCTTGCCCGCCAGCCCCGAGTGCGGGTTGTCCACCACGTCGCGCAGGCGCCGCCGGCCGCGCTGCAGCCGCCCCCGAGGCCCCAGGGCGCGCGCCGGGCTCCCCTGCGCCCCGAGCTCCGCCGGCCCAGCGCGCGCCTCGGCCGCTTCCTCCTCTCGGCGGCGCAGGCGGCGCAGGCAGCAGCGCTCCAGGCGCGCCTCGTCGATGCCCCAGTAGGCCAGCTCGTCGCGGAAGGCCAGCGCGCACGGGCCCCGCAGCAGCCGCAGCTTCCCCGCGCGCAGCAGCGCCACGATGGCGCGGAAGGCGCACGGGCTGCGGTCGAAGAAGAACTCGTCGCGGCTCACGTCGTAGTCGTCGCACACGCGCAGCAGCTCGTCGTGGCCGCGGCAGGCGCGCAGGCGCTCCAGGCGCGCGAGGGGGCATCGCGCCAGCGCGGCCCAGGCCAGGCGCACGCGGCAGCCGCCCACGTTGATGATGACGTGCCGGGCGCGGGTCCCGCCGCCGCCGCCTTCCGCGGAACAGGGCCATGGCTCCATGCGCCGGGCCAGACCCGACCGAGGGGCTCCCGCCGGGCTCCTGCAAAAGGAATGGAGCGCGTTAGGACCGCGAGGGCTGAGCTGGGGGAGCGCGTCCGCCCGCGGGGATCCAGGGACCGGCCGGCACCGAACCCTCGGAGGTGAGCTCTGAGACCCCTCCGCCCGCCCACTTGCGGCTCCCTCTGCACCTGGTCCGCATGGGGGACCCTCATGCGTCCAGCGGACCCCGCCAGGTGGCGACCGGCCTTGAGTTATCGCCAAGAGAACAGCTGGGTTCTCACACTACGGCCTTGGAACCAGGGGTCGAACGGAGCTTTCACAAATCGACTCAAACTCCAAAGAGCCAGATGTTTCAGGGCGGACCCCACCGACCAGTGAGGACGCCGCGATGTCTGACGGGAGAGACGCAGTCCCAGCTTAGTTTCTCGCGGTGTGCCCTGCGAACTAACCACGTCGGAATCAGCCAGGGGACCTGCCGGAAAACGGCGTTCCTGGCTCTGTGAGGCGGAGAAACTGCAGAATAAGGAGCTCCAAGAGTCCATCCTACCTGAACACAATGAAAAACCTGGTAAAAACTGTCAAGAGTCAGCTTTTTGGGAACTCTGGAAACTAACCAAAAGCTTGCACCAGCCGTGGGGCACTGAGAAAGAACAGCTGAGTCTTGGTCACAATAATAAGCTTTGTCGCCGTTTAACATACCCTGCTCCCCAGCTCCGCGGCAGCCTTGAAAGCAACAGCCTGCATTTCTGGTACCAGTAGCAGCACTGGAAGGGGAAGCTACAGGCCTCATTCTTGAGGAATCGTAATTACTGTGGCTCCGTGGAAGACGGGCTCAAACGCCCGCCTTCATCTCCAGTTTCTTGGAAGTCTGTCTGTGCAAAGGCAGCCACCTGGGGAGTGTGTGTCAAAAACGTTGATGGGAAAGTGTTTTGACCATTTGCTGCCTCAGGGTTATAGTTGGAACCACAGGTAGACAAAAAGCTGGGGATGAAAGGCTGGGGAATGAGATGATTTGGGAAATAAGGGCTTGATAAAGTTCTAAGAGTTCCCGGGAATCTGGAATGCCACGCACATGCCTGGGCTGCGCACATGCCGGGAAGATCCCAAGAAGTCCCTTTAGTTCCTCCTGGGACTGACCCTCAGAGTCTGCGAGCAGGAAGTGATAAGACAGAGGCTTGACCAGCCTGGCTGAGTGCTGAAGGTGGCTCCAAGACACACAGCCCATCTGCAAAAACAAGTTTTAGTTTTCTAAGAATCTATGTCGCGTCACTTGCTGCCCTCTAAGCTAATGCAACAGACATCAGTGGCCACATCAGACAAAGAAGATGAACTTTACAAACTTGGTTCACAAAAGTTACTCAACAAACCACAGCAGCTACAGAAAATCCTGGGGAGAGGGGAGAGTCTGATTTCCAGAACTGCCACTTATTAAAAATCTTGTTTTCAACAAAAAATTACAAGGCATGCAAAGAATACAAGAGTGTAGCTCATAGACAGGAAAAAGGAACTAAAACACAATATCTCTGAAGAAACACAGATATTGGACTCACTAGGAAAACACTTCACATAAGCTTGTTTAATACCTTCAAAGAGCTAGAGGAATTTGTGAGAATGATGTCTCACCAAATAGACAATATCAATAAAGAGACAGAAGTTATAAAAAAAAAAGTGATAGAAATTCTGGTGTTGAAAGTATACTAGCTGAAATGAAAAGCTCATTAGAGGGTCTCAACAGCAGCTATGAACACGCTGAAGAAATAATCAGAGAAACTGAAGATGCATCATTTGATGGTATCCTATCTGACGGACAGAAAGAAAACTGAAGAAAACTAAACAGAGCCTGAGAGACCTGTGGGACCATCAGATGTACCAACTTTTGCATGATGAGAGTCCTCAAAGGAAAGAGAGAACAGGGAAGAAAGAATATTTGAAGAAATATGGTTTAAAAAAATCCTCCAAATTTGATGAAAAACATTAATCTACACATCTAAGAAACTCAACAAACTCCAAGTAAGATAAATTCAAAGACATCCACACTGACGCACTACAAACTGTCTAAAGACAAAGACCCAGCACAGTGTCTTACACCTGTAATCCTAGCACTTTGGGAGCCTGAGGCGGGTGGATCATCTGAGGTCAGGAGTTTGAGACCAGCCTGGCCAACATGGCAAAAACCTGTCTCTACTAAACATACAAAAATTAGCCGGGTGTGGTGGTGGGCGCCTGTAGTCCCAGCTACTTGGGAGGCTGAGGCGGGGAGAATTGCCTGAACCTGGGAACGGAGGTTTCAGTGAGCCAAGATCATGCCACTGCACTCCAGCCTGGGTAACAGAGTGAGACTCTGTCTCAAAAAAAAAAAAAAAGAGGCAAAATCCTCCACAAAACAAGAGCAAAATAAATCCAGCTTCATATTAAAAGGATTATACATGATGACCATGTGATCATTTACCATAGAGATTTATCACAGGAATACAAGGGTGGCACAATATACAAAAATTAATATAACATGCATATTTATAGGATGAAGGGAAAAAACCGTGATAATTTCAATAGATGCAGAAAAAGGATTTGACACAGTCTAACATCCTTTCATGATTAAACAAAAAACTCAATAACTAGGACTAAAAGAGAACTTCCTCCACATGACAAAGTCCATGTAGGAAAAACTCACTGCTAACTTCATAGTCAACTGTGAAAGACTGGATTCTTTCCCCCAAGACCAGGAACAAGGCTGAAATGCCTGCTGTCATGAGTTCTACTTAACATTGTTCTGGAAATTCTAGTCAGAAAAATTAGGCAAGAGAAAGAAATATAAAGGCATCCAGACTCAAAAGAAAAAAGCGAAACTATATTTTGAGATGACTTGTTCTTATGGTCTTATGTACAGAAAACCTAAAGAACACACACACACACACGCACACACACACACCCCACTATGAGAATGGGTTCAGCAAAATTGCAAGACATGAGATCAGTATTAAAAATCAGTTGTATTTCTATACAAAAGCAATGAATAACCAGAAAAGGAAGTTTAAAAAATTCCATTTATAAGAGCACCGGAAAGAATAAAATGCTTAGGAATAAATTTAACCGGAGAGTGGAAACTGGAATCTACACTGAAAACTGAAAACCACAAACATTGCAGGAAGAAATTTTAAGACTAAATAAATGAAAAGACATTCCATGCTCATGTATTAGAAGACCTAATATTGTTAAGATGGCACTCTTCCCTAAGTTGATCAACAGAGTCAATCCAATCCATATGAAAATCTCAGTAACTTTTTTGAAGACATTGATAAGTTGAACCTAAAATTCTATTGTAAATACAAGGTAGCCAAAACAATCTTGACAAAGAACAAAGTTGGAGGGCTCAAATTTACTTAATATCATTTTATTACATGCCTCCACCTAAATCTTGTGTCGAAATGAGATATATTCGTTTAAAAGTGTGTGGTACCTACCCCCAACCTTGTTCTTGCTTTCACCATGTTACGTGCCTGCTCCCCCTTTGCGTTCTGCCATGACTGGAAGCTTCCCAAAGCCTCCCCAGAAGCTAAGCAGACGTTGGCACCAGGCTTCCTTCACAGCCTGCAGAGCCATGAGCGAATTAAACCTCTTTTCTTTATCAATTACCCAGTCTCAGGTATTCCTTTATGGGAATGCGAACGTGAACTAGTCCATTACTGCTTACTCAAGCTAAGTATAAAGCTATGGCAGTCGAGAGTGTAGGACTGGCTTAAAGAGAGACACAAACATCAATGGAGCAGAATCCAACGTCCAGAAATGACCCATGAGTCCACCGTCCATTCATTTTTGAAAAGGTCGTCAAGACTATTCAATGGAGAAATAATAGTGTCTCCAACAAACTGTTATCCACATGTAAAAAAATAAAGTTGGACCCTGCTATCGTTTGGATATTGGCCTCCAAATCTTATACTGGAATTTGATACCCAATGTCAGAGGTGGGGTCTAATGGGAGGGGTTTGGGTCATGGGAGTGGATCCCTCACGCATGGCTGGGTGGTATCTTCGTGGTAATGAGTGAGTTCTCGCTCTATGAGTTTACTCCAGAGTTGGCTCTTGAGCCCGCCTGGCACCCCTAGCCCTTGCTTCCTCCGTCTCCATGTGGTCTCCACACACACCAGCTCCGTGCCATCTTCTGCCAAGACTGGAGCCGCCTGTGGCCTTCCTCAGATGCAGATACCTGATCTGGAACTTTTCCAGACATCAGAATCATGAGTCAATTAAACCTTCTTTTTAAAATGAATTACTTGGCCTCAGGTATTCCTTTATAGCAACACTGAATGGACCAAGACAGGTGCCAACATCACACTGTATATAAAAACTAATTCAAACTACATCAAAGACCTTAATGTAAGAGCTAAAACTCCAAACACACGTAGGAGAAAACAGAATGTACCTCTTCATGACTGTGGATGAGACACTGACTTCTGAAACAGGATGTGAAAAGCACAAGGAACAAAAGTAAAAAGATAAATTGGACTTCATTCCAATGAAACTCTTGTGTATCAAAGAACAGCACCAGGAAAATGAATGACAAGTAACAGTGGGAAAAAAGAGCTGCAAGTCACATATCTTATAAGAGTCTAGTATCCAGGATGTTAGGAACTCTCGCAGCCCAACAACAAATGACAACCCAAATTAAACATGGGCAGAGGATTTGAACAGATATTTCTCCCAGGGAAATATGTGAATGGCTAATAAGCACATGAAAAGGTGATCAATATCATTAGCCATTATGGAAACGTAAACTAAAACTACAAGATACCACTTCACATCCACTAGGGTAGTTATAATCAAACAAACGGGAAAAAAAAAAAAAAAAACCCAACAAGTGTTGGAAAGGATGTGGAAACATTGGACCCCGGTACATTGCTGGTGGGAATATAAAATGTCACAGCCACAGTGGAAAACAGTCTGCCAGTTCCTCAAAAATTTAAACATAGAGTTCTCGTGTGACCCAGAGACCCCGCTCCGAGGTATACACTCAAGACAAATGAAAACATGTGCTCACACAAAAACTTGTACGTAGATGTTCACAGTGGCATTACTATAATCGCCAAAAAGTGAAAACAACCCAAATTCCATCAACTGATAAACGGAGAAGCAACATGTGGGCCTCCACACAGGAATGTTATTCAGCCATAAACAGGAAGCAAGTGCTGCTAATGCCACAGTGTGGATAAAGCCTATGCTAAGAGAAAGAAGCCAGACAGAAAAGGTCACATATAGTGGGAATCCGTTTATATAAAATGTCTGAGCTGGGCACGGTGGCTCACACCTGTCATCCCAGCATTTTGGGAGGCTGAGGTGGTTGGATCACTTGAGGTCTGGAGTTTGAGACCAGGCTGGCCAACATGGCGAAACCCCGTCTCTACCAAAAATACAAAAATTAGCCGGCCGTGGTGGTGGATGCCTGTACTCCCAGCTACTCAGGAGGCTGAGGCAGGAGAATCTCTTGAACCTGGGAGGCAGAGGTTCCAGCGAGATAAGATCACGCCACTGTACTCCAGCCTGGGAGACAGAGCGGCACTGTCTCAAAAAATAAAATATAAAATAAAATAAAATAAATAAAATAAAATAAAATATAAAATAAAATAAAAAATATAAAATATAAAATAAAATAAAAAATAAAATAAAATAAAATAAAATATCCATGAGAAGGAAATTCACAGAGACAGAAAGCAGGTGAGGGGCTCCAGGGAACGGGAGGAGGGGCAAGGAGGAGTGACTGCTAATGGCTCCGAGTTTCTTTTGGGATGATGGAAAGTCCTGGAATTAGAGAGTGGTGATGGTTGTACAACATTGTTAATACACTAAAAACCACTGAATCGTGCACATAAAAATGGTAAATACAACGTTATGTGAATTTTATTTCAACTTATAAAAATCATTCTGAGTGAGTAGGCCTCGGGGGGAATCCAGTAACATGCAAGCCTCATCACTGAGGTTCGAGAACCACTGCCTTCCACTGTCAACATCAAGCCCTTTGTTTGGTTGTTGCTGACAACTGTATCCTCGAACCTC
This sequence comes from Piliocolobus tephrosceles, assembly GCF_002776525.5. NCBI lineage: Eukaryota > Metazoa > Chordata > Mammalia > Primates > Cercopithecidae > Piliocolobus > Piliocolobus tephrosceles. The sequence goes on from NC_045451.1 coordinate 375,482, forward strand.
TGCCAAGTAAAGCTTAAACCCACCACTACGGCAACTCAGGAACCAGAGAAGGGGCATGGTGGTTTGCTCAGTGTAGCTCACAGACTGCCCACTTGACCCAAGCGTTTGATGCCCCTGAGATTTTAGGGGGAAAAAGTTAAATGAAAAGGAAGGAGGGAGGGAAAGACAGTCTAACAAGATGGCATTAGTTAGCTTGCCAGTAAGAGCTCAGCGCCCCCAGTGAAGAATTGCACAAGTCGCTTGTGAATGGGAGAAAGCTCCTTGGACGGCTACTGCGATGGAGGCCAGGAGAGGAGCACTCAGCGATCACCAGGACCACGTGTGCTGTGACCTTCAGCGCCAAGTTCCCTGCATGAGAAGAGGGGGGACGTGGGCAGGATTCAAATGGTCGTGTGTGCCTCTATGCCCCAAGGTTCACTCAGTGAACATGTGGTCTAAATCTCTGTGACAGACACCCCATGCCAAGGACATGGCCTGGAGCATAGATCTGAGGAACACAGACAAGTCCGACGCATCCAATACTGCACAGGGCTCTGGGGGGCGGCTGGGGGCGGGGCGGGCAGAGAGGTCCAAAAGCAGGAGAGCTCCTCTGAGATGGAGGGCTGGCCTGGCAGAAGGGCCGGAGCAGGGGACCTGATTTTATTCAAAAGCAATCAGCTACTTAGGTCATGGAAACCTGCTGCAGAGATTTCCCGAGCCCTACAAGTCAAGTGCTCTGGGGCATTAAAGGCTCTGAAAGTTCCAACCCACCGGCCTCCCCAGGGCTCACAAGACGGAGCGTCCTAATGCAGCAGGAAGTCTTCTGAACGTCCTGCCTCAGAAACTGCCCGGAATGAGCAGCGGCTGTCCCAGTTTGTCAAAGAAGCCTAGAGTGCAAACCCAGCTGCTGGAGCCCTTTGTGGCGCTGCAGATGGCCCTGTGAGCTCCCTTGTCCTCTGCGGTCCCAGGTGGGGCTCAGAAGGGGCTACGGCTGAGTTCTGGGCTGCCTGTGAGGCATGCCTTTGACAGGTGTGTGTCAACAGTCACCAGGGTCTCAGCTTCACCATCAGCAGAAGGCACAAAGAAGACCCTGTCTCTGAAATGGAAAACAAAAATCCCAGTGCTACGTGAGGTTTCTTGCTCAATTCTGGCAGGTTCTGGGTTTACCTGGCTCTGTGAAGGTACAGGGTAATCTCTTTCAGGGAACTGGTGAAATCCCAGCTGAGACCAGCGGCTTCGACCTGGAAAATGAAGGTCCAGTTTCACCCTAAGGGACAGAGAGTCGCCTGAGTTACTACTGCGGATAATGGTGGCTTTGACGCCCCACCCTCCAGTCCCCGCGGAGCACACACATCAGGCTTGCAGGGCAGGTTGACTTCCCTCGTAGCCAAAGCCACTGCACGCTCCAAGTTTTTTGTAGGCGGGGATGAATCATTATTAAAATAACTGGATAGTCAGGTACAACCTGGAACTTCTGCTGTAAAAGGCTTTCTTCCTCCCAGAACATACATGTTAAAATATGGACATAAATTATATGCTAAAGTGTTCTAAAGCTAATTACTTAAGAGATTGCAAAGTTACTTCTGAAAGCTCTGAAGTTCCTGCCCATTCTCTGCAAAACGTCAGCAAAAGAAAGACTACAAACAGCTCAGAAGAAAAAATGGGCCAACTGACATAAAGTTCACATCAAGGGGGGAAAAGGCTTTCAACATATGAAAAATAATGCTCAATTTCACTCATAAGAGCAAAAACAAGCATCTTGAATTGCCACAAGGTATTAGAGTAGATCAACCAGTTTGACGACACACTCTTGGCAAGAGTGTGGCGTCTGGTTCAGTGACGACCGAGGTGAGCGGGAACGGCCGTCACAGCATGAGGGCAGAGGCTGAACTGATCTAAGGAAAGCACGGGCCATGCAGGGCCCCTCCACGGAGGATGATCGGGAAGGAAACCCAGCAGCCAGTACCGGAAGGTTTCAAGACCTCTCTCGGCCAGGTCAAAAACGATGCTGTGTGTCTACGAGCCTAGAGTGCACAGTGGGGTGAGGCTGGAATTTTGGTGGGTGATACAGCCAAGAAATGACCACGCACGAAGGTGGTGGCAGCGATACCCCTAAAGCTGACAGAACCAAGCAGAGAACCAGCCAAAGCCGCAGTTCCCAGCAGTGGGGGCAATTCTGCCCTGGGGCAGCCGGCAAGATCTGCAGACATCTGTGATGGTCATGACTGCTGTGACTGGCGTCCAGTGGGTAGAAACTAGAGATACTGCCAATACCCTGCACAGGACGGGCCCCCAGAGCAAAGAATTATGCAGCCCAACGTCAGCAGGGCACTGGCCCGGAGGTGCTCTCAGTTCAAGCCTCGTGGGATTCCCACAGACAAAGCCCCAACCAAGACGAACTGAAACTAAAATGACAAACCACACACAGCAAGAGTCCACTGTGAGCACACACCAGCACACACAGCCTCCTGGGAACTTTAGAAAACAGAATTATAAAAAATAATGAACGAAGGAAGTAAAAACACGAGGGAAAACAAAGACATTACAAAAAGAAAACAAACAAAAAACAACAACAATAACCGAACAAACAAAAAATCCCAAGAGAATCTAAATAAGAAACAAAACTAGAAATGAAAAAGTACAGTCAGTAGATAAGATTGAAAGTAGAAAGGTCTCATGCTGAGGACCGTCTCCCAGAGGCATGAGGGGTCCACAGGAGGCAAATAGGACAGAGAAATCACACATGGAGGAGAAAGTAAAATCACCAAAATTAGTTTACCAGGAAGCTCAGAAGAGGCAGAAAGAAGCCAGTGAAAGGCAATGTATAAAGACTTGGATTTTACCAGCCTTACGGAAGGCGGGAGGTCTGCCATTGAAGGCTCTTTGAGGATGAGGAATTGTGCACCCCTGGGCCCTCCATGGAGACCTCTGTAACATTTACCTTTAAAATAAACGTAGCCGGGGAACTTGATGATGCCGAGCTTGGGGAATTGGAAAGCGCTTGTGTTTCCGCATGCAAGTGTTGTGACCGCGCCCAGACGGGACACGACCACTGCTGCCCTCACACAGGGGCTGGGGGTCTGGTGAACGGGGCTGGGACAGTGAGGCTCTGCTGGGCGGTGATGGAAGCAGAAGGCTCTGCTCCTCCTACACACAGGCAGCCCCCTGCCTTCCCTCGGCGGCCAGTCCTAGACGCCTGAGCCCACGACCAGGAAACAGCCGCAGGTGCAGCCAGCGCTCCCCAGGGGCCTCCTGCAGAAGAACCGTGTTGGAACCAGGCAGGGCTAGCCTGGATGTGGGCCTGCTGGTTCCCCCCATGCATGGTGAATTCCAGAGGAAACCAGTCTGTGCTGTTTCACAGGCTGGATCCCAAAGTTGGAAACCAGAGGGGGAAGCTCCCTGAGTCCGGCTCTCCACCCCGAGGCCCACAGGGTCGGGCCACCTGCCACCCAAGTAGTGCCTGCCGTGGGGTGGCACCTGTCTCAGGCCCAGGAGGGAGCCGCATCTGTCCCTGGCCCGGGGCCATCTCCCCAGCACAGATGTTGAGGCTTTAGGCCTGGCCTGTAGTCCCACCCAGGCCTTCCGCCAGAGTCTCGGGGGATCACCCACAGCTAGGCACTGCTGACACCGGCTGCCTGACATCTAGAAGCTCCTGGCTCACTGCGGCCTCTGCTCTGAGCTTCCTGTCTGCTGCATCCACAGCCCTAGCAGGTTCCCGCCTCCTCCTCTTGCCCTCTGTCCCCAGCTCAGCGACCAGGGGGGCCTCCTAACACCACAGGCCACCCTCTGCTCAAAACGCCAGAGCTCACCGCCCTAACTAGGCCGGTCTGTCCCGCCCCGCCTTGCTCCCCTTGGCACCCAGGGGAGTCACGCCTCGGGCCTCAGCACAGCCGCTCCTCTGCCTGAACAGTTGCTCGGCGATGCCCATGGTGACCCCTCATGCTCGGCCTTTGCTCAAACCTGCCTTCTTGTCAGACTCACCCGCGCCACTCGGTTCACGCTGAAGCCCAGGCCCACCTCACTTTGCTACGTTCTTTTCTCCCCTAAAGGACTGAATGATTCCCGCATTATTTTTGCCCAGTGTTATTTTCTGTCCGCTCCCGCTAGGATGTAAGTGTCTCGAGGACACGCCCACTGTCCGCTTTGCCCACACTGGTATTCCTGGGAACACTTCAGGGCACACGCAGGTGACCAGGACGCATTGCCTCCTGGGAACACTTCAGGGCACACGCAGGTGACCAGGACGCATTGCC
>NC_045451.1:379723-395364 GCF_002776525.5 Piliocolobus tephrosceles
TCCTGGGAACACTTCAGGGCACACGCAGGTGACCAGGACGCATTGCCGCAGGGGCACACGAGGGAAGGACGGTCTCAGGCTGCCCGGGATGCTCTCCGCATGTCCAGCACGCAGGGAGCATCCACGCGGTGCCGGGTCCTGCCCAGGGCCTGCTCCACGGAGGGAGTGGGGGGAACTGGTCTGCACTGACACAGGGAGCCCCAAAGAAATGACAAAGACCCTGCTAAGTCAGGAGGCTTTGGCCCCACACGGACACTGCTTGGTACCAGAAAGAACCCCGAACCGGGCAGGAGGCCTGGACTTTAATTACGGCCCCGCCCCTGTTTGGCCGGGAAGCTGGAGAAGCCACTTCGTTCCCCGTCGGTGGCTTCAACATCCAGCTCATCTCCAGAGGGCGGCCCACGCCCGGGCGCAGACGCTGGTGACCCGCCATCCGCGTGGACAACGGCGATCTTTGAGGAATGCGACCGTCACTGTCGGGGCGAAGCCCAAGTGGTCCCGGGCACCTCAGAGGAGGCTGGAACGGGGCTCCCGGGGACCCCTGTACTGAGATGCTCTCTGCGAGTGCAGGGGCTGAGATCTCAGGGAACGCTTCCCCCGCTTCCTTAATTAAAGTTGAAATCTCTTCTGCACAATTAAATAGAGTCTGACGGTGCGCGGGCTCTTTAGACACACTGTGATATTACAGACATAAAGCAAAGATTAAGTTGAATACAGAATGTTCCTCATGGGGTTGAACTGTTCAGAGCAGGCATCGTTTGCGCTGCTGGAGATGACTGGCGCGTTGCTGGAAACGACGATGCCCCCGCCACCTTTTCCCCGGGGCGGGCGCTTGGGAAATGGGGTCGCGCTTCCCGGAAACAAGGTCATTGGAGGCAGGGGACCCTGCTGGCGGGACTGAAATGCACACACAGCGCTTGCCATCCCCCCAATTCCAGCCCCAACCCGAGCCGTCACAGGATGTCTCATGAGCAGAGCCTCAGTGCAGCCGAACAATTAGAGCGCGCGCAGACGGAAGCAGGTGAGTGCCGCGGCCGGTACGGGCCAGGCAGCCCTGAAAAACCGACTTAATTTTGCTAAGCCTCAGATTCTGCATCTATAAAACGAAAAAAAATCGTAGTAGAATAGCACCTATCTTACAAGGCTGTTGTGAGGATTGACAGCCAATGTGGATGCCTAGAATAGTCCTGGTGCATAAGTGCTCACACGTGTACCTGCACACACACACACTCATATTCACAGACACATTCACACACATGCATATTCACACACATTAACACACATTCACACACATTTACACACACATGCACATTCACGCACACATTCACACACATGCACATTCACACAGACATACACATTCACACATGCACAAAACACACATTAACACACATTCACACATGCACATTCACACACATTAACAGTCACACACATTCACACACATGCACATTCACACACACATTCACACATACATTCACACACACATTCACATAGGCATACACATTCACACATGCACAAAACACACACATTCACATGCACACACACATGCACATTCACACACATTCACACGCTCACACATGCATACACATTCACACACATTCACTCACACTTGCACACTGCACATTCACACACACACACCTGCACATGCTCACACATGGTGTAGCTTGAAAAGGCTATCAGGTCACTTCCTTGAGATCAAGGGTAGTATCTGCAGTGTCTGCTCTTACCGGTTTAGTATCAGGTGCATCCTCTGAGTGTCACAGGCTTTCGAACCAGAGTGACTCCATCTTGACTGAGGGCTGGAAAATGAGGCTGGGACTTTCTGGGCTGACTCCCAGGAAGTTAGGTATTCCTAGACGCTAGATGCTCATGGCTAAGGGAACAGATTGGTAACGTTTACTAAACAGACCCAGACTTAGGAGTGTCCTGATGCCCCGGTATCTTGAAAACAGAAGCATTCCCAATTTTGCTTTAAAGATAATAATATTGATTCTTGCAAAATATACTAATAAGGAAAATTAATCCTTTATCCCAAACCCTTGTAGCAGAGCACATCTCCCTACGATCTTTTTTTTTTTTTTATCTTATATATAAAAAAGCATTGTACGTAGGGTGGATGCGTTCCTCCTCTTACTCTTGGGAACGTCCTGCTCTGTGTATGGAGCAGCTGCCAATTCACCTTTACTTTCTTAATAAACTTGCTTTTGCTGCACACAGCGGACGTGCCCTGAATTCTTTCTTGCCTGAGATCCAAGAACCCTCTCTGGGGTCTGGATTGGGACCCATTTCTGGTAACACGAGGACTCTAAGGATGTTCGACGCAGGAGCTGGAACCGCAGGCTCTGTCTACTCTGTGCAGCCACCTGGTCTTGAACCACCCCCAGCACCTGCCCCCGTGGGTACGAAAGCAACCTGTGTCGAGTTCTTACTGGGCCATGATCTCTCCTAGTTTTATACAAAGAAACTCACAGAAAAGGATTTACACTGTGAAGACTGTATGTTTAGTAATTTAAGAAGAAACTCATCATAGCTAAAAAATTTCTGCAGATTGTCTTACTGTGAAAACCCAAAGAAAGGCAGAGAGGCCAAAACATGTTCTCAAAAAGACAAATGGGAAAGGAAACAACAGAACTGAGGGGAAAGAAGAGAAGGCTCAAATTTAAAAATGAAGATCCGAAAAGAGAATAACTTCAGATCTGGTAGAGAAGAGAACCTCATGAGAAAACACTCTTAATGGCTTCATGCCAATAAAGACAATAAAGCATGGAGTACTAGAATTGACTTAAGAAACAGGACCTCTGAATAAATACAAAATTGCTAAAGAAACTGAAATAGTAATTACAAATCTATGTTTCTTCCAAAAATCAAACTCGAATGACTTTATCAAGAGTTCTACCAGATATTCAAGGAACAGAATAATCCCAATTTTATACAAACTTTAATCACCTCTGCATGGAGAGGGAGGAAGACATGATTAGAGAGAGGGAGGGGCTTCGGCTGTCTGGGTAAAGTTCATGTTTATGGCCATGTATCCACGTATGTGTGCACGTGTTTGCTGGGTACATGGATGATGGCAGCGGGGAGGAGGAAGGTCAGGAGAGCCAGGACCAGCGACGGCGGCAGGTTTGCACACGGCCCTGCCAGCCCTTTAGGTGCGCGGGACACTCCTCCCATGGCCAGGTGGGGTCTCAGGTTCCTCCCAATGAGCCTGGGTGGGGTCTCGGGTCCCTCCCATTGAACCACAGCAGACGTCTCACTGTGTGATTATGTGGGGCGTCTCCGAGAGGCTGGGCCTTCCACGCGCTCCTGCTCCCAGCGCACCCAGGGCGGCCAACAACCAGCATCAGCCCGCAGCCATGCCAGAACAGGACTTCCGGTGCCCCAGCCTCTGCTCTGCCTCCGGCGGAGGCCCAGACTTCACGCAGCAGAGAAAGCGTCTGCCCTGGGCCCTGAGAAATCCTGACCCTCAGAAACCAGGGCAGCTAAGAAACAACGGTTGTCTTGACCACTGCGCTTGGTATAACCTGCTGCCAGAACAGAGGCTCCTACGCTGACGCAGGGGAAGGCGAGGAGGGGAGGCAGGTGCGGCCTGTCCAGATGCGGCTCCTGCACATGGACGTCCTTGCTCTGGATGAGGTCGGACGCACCTGCCCGAGCACAGGGCAGAAGATGTGGTCAGCTGGGGGTGGGGGGGGGCCCCATCTTCTGAGCCAAGAGGGGCACCTGTGCCCCCCAGAAGCTCAGCGCTGGGAGGGCAGGTTGTGTGTGATTTTGTTTTCTCTGTCTTCTTCCCCGGGACATCGCTTGCGCATAGTCAGTGCTCAGTGAGAACATTAGGATTCCGAATAAAGGAATCAGGGGTTAAGGACAGGGCTACGCTCGGAGGCCCCTCTGGGGAGGCTGTGGGGGTTGAAGGGTCCAGGCTGCGAGGTCCGGGCTCCCTCTAAGGGAGGCTGACTGAAGACAGGATGGGGCTGGCAGAGGGGCTGGGTGTGGAGGTGGGGCTTGGCGTGCAGAGGGGCAGAGTGGCCTGCGTGGGAGGGAGAACTCGGGCCCAGGCCTCTCCTGTGTCCGCACGGATCCCGTGTCCAGGAAGCACTCATTATCCACGGCTCTTTTACTTTGTTGATTCAACAAACAAACACAGAGAACTTCACAGGCGCCAGGCAGTCATTAACCCCTGACAGCCGTGGGTACAAGCGCCCCATGCGGACCGAGGCACAGAGGGGGGATCTCACCTGCCCGAGGCCACTGCTCAGGGATGAGGCTCTTCCAGCCGGGCAGTCTGGCTTCACCGGGAATGCTGCGGCCCCTGGGGAACGGATGCTCCCGGGGGCAGGCATGGCGAGAGGATGCTTTTTCCGCGAAATACACAGAACAGTCCAGCTGTGCCCTAGCATGTGGGCCACAGTCCCTGCCTCCTTCCTTCCCCCACACGGCCGCTGCCCAAAGGCAGAGCTGTGGGTTCCACAGCGTCCCCGGAAGCTTGTGCCAGTCTCAGCCCCCGGACCTGTGAGACGGACTTCATCGGGAAACAGTATTTGCAGATGTGGCTAAGACAAGGCCCCTAGGGTGGGCCCGAGTCCAGGGACAGGCGTCCCCATAAGAGGGGAGAGGCCGACACTGAGGCCGTGGGATGCAGAGGCCAAGGTCACAGCGAAGGAGGGCCGAGGATTGGCGGTGCTGCAGGAGCTGGGAGCGGCAACGCAGGCCCCTCCCCAGCGGTTCAGAGACAGCACAGGCCTGTGGTCCCCTACTCTGCACTTGGGACTCCCAGGGTTGAGAGAGTACATTTCTGGTGTTTTAAGCTGCACAGCTCTAAGTAATGAATGCAGCGGGTTGGGGTGAAATAATTCTAATATTTCCTTCCAAGCAAAAGGCAAACCCTACTTAGAAGCATATGTGTCACCACCAGCCCCAGAGATCAAGGACGGATGAGGTTCGGGTTCATCACTGGCCTCTGGCAGCAACTGAGCCCGCGCTAGGGTTTCAGACATTCCGCCTTCACCGGGAGAAGCTCTGCAAGTTTGCTCTGCTCAGGGCCCCAGGTCAGGGTCCATGTACCGCACCCCATCCCTCACTCCCTGTTTGCCCAGGATTCCTCCCTGCCAATCCACTCCTTCAGTCCCAAGGAAAACAGTGACTATTTTGTTTAAATCTGGCAAATACACATAAATAAATGAACTGGACTCTCAAGCAGTTTAAATTACATTGTGGCTTAAATTGAACCACAAGCTCAGTGCCCCAGGCATTATGTCTCCACCATTCCTGATCACGAGCTGGCCCAGGGGACGCACGGCCTCACTGCCGCCAGCAAGCCAGGTGCCAGCCTCCAGGATGCCACAGCAAGGGCAGGTCCACATGCAATGTGAGTGTGTCACCGGGAAAAGCGGCGACTGCCACTACCAAGAGTATCAGGCTTTTTCGAATGTAATCAATAAGGAGAAGTCACTGGGCTACAATGGTATTTACCATTCTGAGTTAACAATTAGAATCTCTGTAAGTGCTTACATGCATGGATGATGGCTCATGGGGCGAGTGCCTTGCAGTTAGTGGGGCTGTTAATCTACAGGAACAAGACCTACCAGGGCTTCCACAGGGAGTGTGGTCCTCACTGCCGGGTAAAGATTGCTCAGCGTGGTTTCCAGACCAGGGCTTCTCGGCTGGGATCCACGGCGACCCTCAGATCCCACGGGGCCCCTGGCAATGTCCAGGTTTTGATTATCTCGACGGGGGATGGAGGGCATCCCCGGCATGGAGGCGTGGGGGTCAGGAATGCTGCTCAACACCCGCAGTGCCCAGGATAGCTCCCAGCGAAGCTTTCCGACCCCAAATGTCCACAGTTCCTGAGGGAGAAACCCCACGTCCCAAGGCACCTGGGGGACCTTGTACGAGGCCAGGAGGGCTGCCATCCGAGGAGGAGCAAAGCAAGGAGGTAGCCCGGGATGTTTCACTGAAGCTCAGAAGCCAACTCTTCAGGACTTAAAGCATTTGTCATGCAGTAGATGTTGCCAGATAATCCAGTCATTGCAGATGGACGCTTTTATCAGCCGCTGCTGCCTCTGTTCTGGCTCTGGCACCTTCACAAATTTGGTTCAAGCGTCTCTTACCTTCCCCATGTTGTCTTATCACCGGCCGCCCTGTGGCCGAACGAGTTTGTTCACAGGAAATGAGACCCTTGTGACCCACACCTTTCAGGAAGACGATTCTAGACTCCTCCGTGGGGCCTGTAATCCCAGCTACTCGGGAGGCTGAGGCAGGAGAATGGAGAATGGCGTGAACCCGGGAGGTGGAGCTTGCAGTGAGCTGAGATGGTGCCACTGCACTCCAGCCTCGGTGACAGAGCAAGACTCTGTCTCAAAAAAAAAAAAAAAAAAAAAAATGAAGTAAAAATGGGTTGACGGCCAAAATTTGACAGATAAAACTATAAAATACTTAGAATAAAACATGTGGTCAAATCTTCATGAGGTTGGATTTGGCAATGGTTTCTTAAATTGACATCAAACACACAGGCAACAAAATAAAAATAGATCAACTGAACTTCATTCAAATTAAAAACTTCTGTGCATCCAAGGACACTATCAACAAAACGAAAGCCCACCGGCTGGGGGAAAATATTTGCAAATCACATATCCGATAAGGGCTTAATATCAAGAACATATAATGAGCTTCTCTAACTCAACAACTAAAGACAAACAACCAAATCTAAAAACGGGCAAAGGGGCCGGGCATGGTGGCTCACACCTGTAATCCTAGCACATTGGGAGGCTGAGGTGGGAGGATCCCTTGAGCCCAGGAGTTTGAGATCAGCCTGGCAACATAGCGAGACCCTCTCTCTACAAAAAATACAAAAATTAGCTGGGTGTGGTGGTGTGCGCCTGGAGTCCCAGCTACTCCAGAGGCTGAGGTGGGAGGATCGCTTGAGCCTGGGAGGTCGCGGCTGATTGCACCTCTGCACTCCAGCTTGGACAACAGAGTGAGACCCTGTCTCTAAATAAGTAAGTAAATAAAATGGGCAAAGGACTTGAATAGACTTTTAAAAAATATATACATTGTACCCATGAATGGAACAGACTTTTCTCCAAAGAAGATGTACACATGCCCAGCAAGCAGATGGAAAGATGCTCAGCCTCCCTCAACATTAGGAAAATGCAGATCAAAACCACAATGAGCTATCGCTTCACATCTGCCAGGATGGCTGTAATAAGACAGACAGACCATCCTAAGTGCTGGTGAGGATGGGAGAAACTGGAGCCCTCAGGATTGCTGGTGGGAAAATGGCTCAGCTGCTGTGGAAGTTTGGCAGAGTCTCCGACAGTGAAGCATCAGCATCAGCGTCTGGCTCAGCATTTCCCTCCTAAGAACATGCTTGGAGGAGGCGAAAACAGGGACTCAAACAGGGATACACGCGCTGACGTTAAGAGCAGCATCAGTCCCATTAGCCAAACGGTGGGGACAGCTCACATGTCACCAACAGACGGTGGACGCACACCCTCTGTCGTGGGGTACCCTGTGCCAGGGCACTGTCCAGACAGAACAGAAGGAGGTTCTGATACGCACCTCCTTCCGAGTGGGAAGGAGCTCCTTCTTGGAGTGCGGCTGGAGCTAGAGAGCGTTATGCTGAGTGAGAGAAGCTGGACACTGGAGGACCAGCACTGTGTGATTCACCTACATGAAATCCCTAGAATAGTGGGGTTCATAAGTAAAGCAGAGTCGACCTTACCATGGGTTGGAGGCGGCGCTATGGGGAGTTACCGCTTAGTGGTTACAGAGTTCCTGTTTGGGGCAATGGAAGAATTTGGCAGAAAGTGGTGATGCCTGCACAGCACTGTGGATGGAATTCATGCGACTGAACTGTCCACTTGAAATAGTTGAAATGGAATACCTTAGGTGATGTGTATTTTACCCCAATCACACAGAGGAGCCACGGGGAGGTGGACGGCCTCTATTGCAGCCTGCTGGCTGCGAGGCCTGGCCGGGTCCTTGGCTGAATGCTCAGCTCATCTGTCGGGAGGACGGGGCTCACACGAACCCGCGGCGTGAGCATTGTCCACAGGTGATGCCCAGGCCCAACACAGCCCGATCTGAAGGGACACCGAGTGCCAGCTGTGTGCCTCATGCCAGGAGGGTCTGGTGCCCAGGGTGGTGCCAGGTAGGACAGGTGCCATGGGAACCACAGGCCTGGCAGCCACAGCCCTCCCTAGAGACCCCCAAATCTGTGACCTGAGGCTCAGCCTCACCTGTACAGCCACCAGGAAGGGCCCCTCGGTTGGTGAGGCTGCCCTCCCTGTGCCAGCTGGGCTGAGGCTGGCCTGCCTGAGCTGCTCCGTGGTGTCCTGGGCTGCACCCAGGTAGGGCCTGCCTGGCGTCTCTGCAGATTCTGGGCCTTCTCGCTCTGGCACATCCTGGATGCCCTCGCCGGCCTCGGTGAGCAGTGAGAGGGATCCTGTCACCCCACGGCTACCGCGGGGCTGCTGCCTCCTCTGCTGTTGCGGAACAAATCTCTCTGCTCTTTCTTCTTCCCTTATTTTTGTTTTTTTCATCTCCTGATGCTATTCTTAGATGTCTGTTTTCTCATTCAACACCCAAATGTTCGCGGAGCCCCCGGCAGAACTGGGCACTGTGCCGGTGCCTCTCAGACATTAGTCACCAATGGTCGCATCTCACAGGCGAGCTCAGTGCTCAGCCAGACCGGCGGGCCCTCGGCTCTTCGCGGCCACTGGGTGCTTCTGGTGGCTGGAGCTGCCAGGGGCCCCTCTTTGCTGCCTGGGAACGAGTCGCCCCTAAAGCAGCCCCAAAGCCCCCACGGAGCACCCTGTTGGAAAGCAGGGCGCCTCCCGGTCATTTCTGCCTCAGGACACGGACGTCTCCTACAGGTACAAACTGATTTCTGGTCACTTCCTTATGAATCCTAAATCTTCAGACCAGAGAGTATCCAGCTCTTGAACGAGCAGTTTCCGCATCGGAGATGCTGGCGGGAGGGGCTGTCGTACATGGTGACCTGACTGATGGGCTGGGGTCATTTAATTTTTATATAATTTAAGTGTGACGGAGTTCCAAAAATAGCTTCATCACCTGTCACAGGAACATAATTCTCAGTTAAGACAGTTTAGTGACTGTGTTTATTTAGTGACAGTTTAGTGCTTATTTGCTAGAAAAACTGAGGGGACCAGGCAGCAGGGGAGGAGGGAAGGATGGCCCTGGGGCTGGCAGTGAACCCTGGCGCATCTCTCGTGGGCTGGCCGAGGTGGGCATGGGCCGGTCTCCAGCCTCCACGCCCCTCTTGGGCTCTGCACCCGAGCATGACCCGGTCTCTGGGGTCTCACTCAGCCGTTTCCATCTGTGCCTCCTTCTGGGAGGTGGGTGGGGAGTGGCCACATGTGGATCCAGGACGGGCACGACGCCCACCCGCCCTTTGTGACTCGCTCTTCCTGGCCTGAAGGCGCTGCCTCAGGGTCTGTGCTCTGCCCAGGGCCTTGGCCGTCTGTCCTGGGGTGAGGGGCAGGCTCCCGCCCACCCAGTGAGGAGCCAGTGCCCATCCCGGGCCCTTGGGTGGCAGGTCCAGTGGGGTGTCCCCTGTCTCTATACCCACGCACCTCAGGAGAGAGTCCAACACACTGCCCCGCAGCACCCTCAGGGCACCCAGCCTGAGACCTGGGCTTCCATGGGCTCAAACCAGGAATGAGTGAGGGGTCCTCATGGTCAGGTCTGAGGGTCCGAGAGTGAGTGGGGAAGGCGGTGTGGGGCCCACCAAAACTGCGAGGCCACGGGAGCCTGCAGCCAAAAACCATGCTGTCCCCCGAAGGGGCAGCTGAAAGTGGGAGGTGTGGAGGGAGGGCAGAATGGGGCCTGCTGCCCCTCCACTGAGTGTGCCTTCAGGGACAAGAGTGCAGCTGTGTGTGACACGCATGTGACAACCACGTGTGTGACAACCAGGTGTGACAACTGCATGACAACTGTCTGTGTGAGAACTGTGTGTGCAAACCACGACAACCGTGTATGTGACATCACGTGCAGCAACTGTGTGTGTGAACCGTGTGTAAGAACCATGTGTGACAGACGTGTGTGACAGATGTGTGTGACAACCATGTGATGGCCATGTGACACTGTGTCTGACAACCATATCTGATAACAGGTGACAACCATGTGTGACAGCCAGGCGTGACAACTCTGTGTGACAGCCGTGTGGCAACCATGTGACAGGTGTGTGAGTGGCAGCCATGTGACGGCCGTGTGACAGCCGTGTAACATCCATGTGGCAGCCGTGCCTTTCAGGCCACATAAGGGGACCTGAGGCTGCTGCGGCTTTTGCTGCTGCCTCCACGCAGCCTCCAGGCACCGGCTCTGCTCAGTAACACAATCCGTGAGTTCTGGATTTGTGACCTGGCGTATGTGGTCCCCGGCGTGCCTGTAGTCCCAGCTACTCTGCTCACCCCCATTCCGTGAGTTCTGGGTTTGTGACCTGGCGTATGTGGTCCCCGGCGTGCCTGTAGTCCCAGCTACTCTGCTCACCCCGGGCTGGACCCTCCACGCTGAGCCGTGGTTTCACTCAGGAGTCAGCGAACGTTTCCCGATCTGCCAGTCAGCCAGGTCGGCAAGAATATCGTCCCAGGAAAATTTCACATTCGTGAGAAACAGCAAATGACATGTTGCTCACACCATTTGCACACCTTAATAGCCTTTTAATTCAGTGTGAAATGGGCCCATTATCCATCTCTGGAAGAAAAACAGGGAGCTGGAATAACTCAAATGTCTCATTCCCACACCATCCGCATTTGGAAAACCAACTTTGAAGAAGTTTTATTAACAATCATCAACGCCTGTAATCCCAGCACTTTGGGAGGCCAAGGCGGGCGGATCACAAGGTCAAGAGATCGAGACCATCCTGGCTAACACGGTGAAACCCCGTCTCCACTAAAAAAGACAAAAAAATTAGCCAGGTGTGGTGGCAGGGGCCTGTAGTCCCAGCTACTCAGGAGGCTGAGGCAGGAGAATGGCGTGAACCCGGGAGGCGGAGCTTGCAGTGAGCCGAGATTGTGTCACTGCACTCCAGCCTGGGCGACAGAGCCCGACTCTGTCTCAAAAAAACAAAATCATCAAAGCATGCAGGAAAGGGAAAAGAGTGCCTTGCAGGGCTGGGGTGCCGCCCCCACCCAGAGCGGAGCCCCCAAAGGGCAGAGAAGTGGGAGGCGAGGGGAAGATGGGCAGCCACTCCTCTGAGAACAGACACGCTGGGTCCTCAGCCATGGGGACCCCGCTGCCAGGTCCCGCACCACTACAGCTGCTCCAGGGCCCCCGACAGCTGCCTCCCCTGAGGAGGGAACTCGGGGGCCGCCAAATACCCTGTCAGCAAGGACACCCCGAAATGCCACAGATGCCCTGAGCCGATTCTGAACAGTGTGGCCTCATGAAGATGAAAGCCCATGTCAGGGCAGGGTATGTTTCGATGTTTCTTATTTTTCTCTACATCAATTTGTCTAAACGAGTCTTAGATGTTTATCTGCATAAAAAGCAATGTTCCAATTATAAAAGTAATCCGTGGAAAAATGGAAAATCAGACAGTACAATAAAGGGAAGGAAAAATATCTAATCCCACCACCAGAAACAGTCACCACACATTTTGCAGGATGTCTTTCTCTCTTGTCTCTGCGTAGTTTTATGTGGTCGCCAAATTCAGTGTTGGCTCAGCCGTGTTGGCTGCCATTCCCCTGTGGCAGCGCGGCTCAGCGCCAGGGCGGCGGGCGCCATCGGGGCACACAGGCCAGCGGGGACCCCCGGACTCGGGTTAGAGCAGCTGCGTGGGGGAGCTGGGCACACAGCGCTCACACTGAAGGGCGTCCTCAGACCCCCTTCCTAACAGCCCCTCTTTTCTCCCTCCCCGTGGGAAATCTGCTCCAGACAGAATGGTTTAGCAAGAGGGCCAGGCGAAGTTGGGGGTTTGTGCTGTGGGCAGGGACAGCCAGGCACAGGGCTCCAGAGTGAGGCCACATCTTTGCTGAGCGGTGGCTCCTTCACTGACCTCAGGAATCCAGCAGAAATACAGTTTCGATTCTTCTTTGATTCCACTAGAAGCCATCACAGAACACTCCCCAACACTCTCATAAACTACTTGAGAATTTTTTTTTTTTTTTTGAGACAGGGTCTCACTCTGTCACCCCGGCTGGAGTGCAGTGGTGCAATCTCAGCTCACTGCAGCCCTGACCTCCCAGGCTCAAGTGATCCTCCCGCCTCAGCCTCCTGAGTAGCTGGACTACAGGCATCTGCCATGACACCCAGATAATTTTTTCTATTTTTTGTAGAGACGGCATCTCACTATGTTGCTTAGGCTGATCTTGAACTCCTGGGCTCAAACAGTCCTACCACCTCTGCCTCCCAAATTGTTAGGATTACAGGCGTGAGTCACTGTGCCTGGATATAAGCATTTTGGTGGAAACTGCCACCCTGAGGATGGGTCTTAATTTACTTTCATTTCCCTATTGTCAGACATTATTTTGATACTAAAGATGCTCATGGATACTGCAAAGAACACCGTTTTGCATATTAAATTCATTTTCTCTGGAAAGACTTCCTGACCCTAATCTGTTTATATTTGAAATTATAGTACTAAAACATAAATGTATTTTCATTGTAAGAAAAAAAAAAAAAACATACGCACACACAGAAGCACACAGGGTAAAAGCACATGGCCATCCTTACCCTTCCCCCTTCAAAACAAATCCACTCCCCACAGGTAACTACTTTTAAAGTGACTTATTTACCCAGAACTTCTACTAAGCCTTTATGTATGTACATATACATTTTTAAAATTAAACCTTTTGAGATTAATAATAGATTAACATGCAGTTGCAAGAAACAATACAAAGGGATCCCCTGTACTCTACCCAGTTTTCGCCAATAGTGGCCTCTTGCAAAACTGCAGTACAATCTCACCGCCAGGACTGAGGCTGACCCACCAGGTGGAGTCGCTCCTGCCACCCCTACCCAGCTCTGTAAAACCCTGGCAGCCCCTCATCTGCTCTCATCTCTCTAAGCTTGTCCTTTCAAGAATGCCATATAAATGGAATGGCAGAGTCTGATTATTTTGAGACTGGCTTTCGTCACGCAACACAATTCCCTGGAGATTCATCCAAGCTGCCGTGTGTACCGATAATCCGTCCCTTTCTACCGAGAGTACTCTGCACTACGGAAGTGACCTTCGAACTATCGCCTGTGGAAGGGTCTCTGGGACAATTCCAGTTTTTGGTGGTTAGTAATACGTTGTCATGACAATTTGTGTCCAGGTTTTTATGTGAATATATTTTCCATTTCTCTGGGACGAATGCCCAAGACCACAATTGCTGGGTCATGTGGGAGTGACATGTTTAGTTTTATCAGAAATGGCCTGTTTTCTAGAGCTGCTGAGCCTTTTTACATTCCCAGCAAGGCATGAGAGGTCATTTCTCTGCATCTCTGTCAGCATGCGGTGTTGTCAATATTTTCTATTGATTTCAGCCACTCTGGTAGATGTGTAGGGGCATGGTGGTTTTAATTTGCATTTCCCTAAAGGCTGACGGTGCTGGGCGTCTTTGCACCTACTTGTCTGCCTTCCGTGAGTTCTCCACAGTGAAAGGTCTGTGCACACACTTTGTACATGTCTGACTGGACATGTTTTGAATGTTTGTTTACTGTTGATTTGGAAAGTTCTTTATATATTCCAAACTTTGGTCCTTTAGTGAATATGTGGTTTGCAAATATTTTCCCCCATTCTGCAGTTTTACCCTTCATGCTCTTAAAAAGTATTTTGCAGGGCAGTTTTTAATTTTGATGAGGTCCAGTTTATCAAGTTCACCTTTTATGGATTATGCCTTTGGTGTAAGTCTAAGAATGCTTTGCCTACCCCTGTATCCCAATGATTTTCCCCTATCTTTTCTAGAATTCTTACGGTTTTATGTCTACATTCAAGTCTGTGATCTGCTTTGAGTAGATTTGTGCAGCAGGTGGGAGGTTTAGGGTAAGATTCTCCATCTTCACCCCACCCCACCCCACCCCATCCATGGATGAGCAATTGCACCTACATCATTTCTTGAAAAGGCTTCAGATGGCCCGGCATGGTGGCTCACGCCTGTAATCCCAGCACTTTGGGAGGCCGAGGCTGGCGAATCACGAGGTCAGGAGATCGAGACCATCCTGGCGAACACGGTGAAACCCCATCTCTACTAAAAATACAAAAAATTAGTCGGGCGTAGTGGTGGGCGCCTGTAGTCCCAGCTACTCGGGAGGCTGAGGCAGGAGAATGGCGGGAACCCGGGAGGCAGAGCTTGCAGTGAGCCGAGATGGCGCCACCGCACTCCAGCCTGGGCGACAGAGCGAGATTCTGTCTCAAAAAAGGAAAAAAAAAGAAAAAGAAAAGGCTTCAGATGTGGATTTTTTTGTGGATATTCTTCATCAAATTGAGGATCTACTTCTAGTTTTCTGGGAGTTTTTATTATGAGTAGATGTTGGATTTGTCAAAAGCTTTTCTGCATCAATTAATATGATTGTCTCTCTCTTCTGTTGATATGGTGGAGTGTAGTGATTGATTCTGAATGTTGAACCAGACTCGTGTGCCAGGATTCAACCGCATTTGGTGCAGCAACTTTATTCATTGCTGGATTCTATTTCCTAATGTTTTTGTTGAGGGTTCTGCACGTAACTTCATGAAAGATACTGGTCTATAGCTTTCTTTTTTATTTTTAAATTTATTTAGTTATTTATTTATTTTAAGACAGAGTCTCAGCCTCTCGCCCAGACTGGAGTGCAATGGCATGATCTCGGCTCACTGCAACCTGCCCCTCCCAGGTTCAGGTGATTCTCCTGCCTCAGCCTTGTGAGTAGCTGGGATTACAGGCACCCACCACCATGCCCAGCTAATTTTGTATTTTTAGTAGAGATGAGGTTTCACCATGTTGGCCAGGGTGGTCTCGAACTCCTGACCTCGTGATCCGCCCACCTCGGCCTCCCAAAGTGCTGGAATTACAGGCATGAGCCACTGCGCCTGACCTATTTGCTTATTTTTGAGACAGAGTCTCACTCTATCGCCCAGACTGGACTGCAGTGGCGCAATCTCGGCTCAGTGCAACCTCTGCTTCTCGGGTTCAAGTGATTCTCATGCCTCAGCCTCCTGAGTAGCTGGGACTACAGGTGTGCACCACCACGCTTGGCTAATTTTTGTATTTTTAGTGGAGATGAGCTTTTGCCATGTTGGCCAGCGTGGCCTTGAACTCTGGGCCTCAAGTAATCTGCCTGTCTTGGCCTCCCAAAGTGATGGGATTGCAGGCGTGAGCCACCGGACCCAGCTTATAGCTTTTTAGTCTTCTTTTTTTGTAATGTCTTGGTTTAATGTGGTCACCAGGTGTGGCTGACCACATTAAACCTCACACTGAGTGAGGAAGGGTTCCCGTCTCTTCTTTGAATGTTCAGTAGAATGAATTCTTCTTTAAGTATTTGGTAGAATTTTCCAGTAAAACCACCAGGTTTCGAGATTTTTCAGGATTTTTTAAGAATTAATTTTGTAACATATTATTAGTATTACTTTGAGGCCTTTCGTCTCTTCTAATCTAAGCACTGGACGTTACAAAACTTCCCCCAGAACTGCTCTGCCTGTATCTCACATATGCTGCTCTCTA
>NC_045451.1:395374-426204 GCF_002776525.5 Piliocolobus tephrosceles
AACCTTCCCCCAGAACTGCTCTGCCTGTATCTCACATATGCTGCTCTGTTGTATTTTCACTTTCATTCAGTTCTATGTATTTCAAATTTCTCTTTGAGACTTCCTCTTCGACTCATAGATAATTTTAAGGCATGTGATTTAATTTCCGAAGATCTGGAGATTTTCCTGTTGTCTTTCTGCTTCCTGAATCTGTAGGTCTATGTCTTTTGCCAAATATGGGAGGTTTTGGGGGCATTCTTTCTTCAAATACTTTTTCAGCCCCATTCTTTCTCCTTTCTTTCTGGGACCTGATGACACAAGTATTGATACTTTTGTAATCATCACACAACTCCCTGCGACTCTCTGCCCATACTTTCCAGTCTTTCTTCTCTCTGCTGTTGGTGTTGGGTAATTCCTGTGGGTCAGGTTCACTAATTCCATCCAGTGTGATCTCCCCTTTACTGTTCACTCCATGCAGTCAGAGTTTAGAAAACTATTGCTATATGTTTCAGTTATGTAATTTCATTTTTTTTCTTTTTTATATCTTTCTTTGCTAAGATTTTCTATTCTTTCGTTTGTTTCAGGAAAATCCATAATTGATTGGTGAATCATTTTACACCCATCATTGATTGGTGAAGCCTACTTTAAGATACTAGTCATATAAACCAACATCTGATTCAGCTTGATGTTGGTGTCTGTTGTCTTTTTTCATATATGTTTTGGTTTTCTTGGTTCTTCATGAGTGATTTTTTTTTTTTTTTTTGTATCATGGACATTTTGGATATTTATTCTCTTGTATGTGGAATCCAGTTGTCCCAGCACCATCTGTTGAAGAGACTATTCTTTCTCCATTGCATGGTCCTGGCACTCTCATCAAAAGTCAGCTGACCACAGACGTATAGGTTTATTTCTAGAATCGCGATTGTATTCCAGATTGTATTCCGTTGATCACTCCGTCTCTCCTTATGCCAATACCACACTATTTTACTTACTGTAGCTTTGTAGTAAGTTTTAGTAAATAGTGTGAGAACTCCAACTTTGTTCTTTTTTAAGATTTTTTTTCACTTACTTTGTTCCCTTGTAATTCCATATGAATTTTAGGATCCACTTGTCCATTTCTGCAAAAAGCTAGGATTTTGATAGGAATTGTATTGAATCTATAGATCAGTTTGGGAGTATTGCCACCTTAACAATGTTAAGCCTTCTGATCCATGAACATGGGATGTCTTTCCATTTCTTTAGGTCTGTAATTTCTTTCAGCAGTGTTCTGCAGTTCTCAGCATACAAGTCGTACACCTCTTTGGTTACATTTCTTCCTGGAGGTTTTACTCTTTTTGATGCTATAGTAAATTGTCTTCCTAATTCCTTTCCAGGTTTTTCATCACTAGTATACAACAACACACTGAGTTTTGAGTATTGTTTAACTCTAACTCCTGGTTTGTTTTTGTTTTTGAGAAGAGCCTGAGCGATGCTACTAAGGTTGGACAGTCGTCATCATCCAGAGACTGTGTATATATTTACTTCTAGGTTTTTTTGTTTTTGTTTTTTTTATACAGAGTCTCACTCTGTCACCCAGGCTGGAGTGTGATGGTGTGATCATAGCTCACTGCAGCTTCAAATTCCTGAGCTCAAGTGATCCTCCCACCTCAGCATCCCAAGTAGCTGCAACTACAGGCCTGTGCCAGTACATCTAGCTAATTCTTTTTTTTAGAGACAGGGTCTTGCTATGTTCCCTAAGCTGGTCTCAAACTTCTGGGGTGATCTTTCCACCTTAGCCTCCCACAGTGCTGGGATTCTGGGCATGAGCCGCTGCACCTGGCAACTTTGGTTTCTAATTTTTGATTTCTACGTTTCCTGCCTTGACTCACCAGGACTATCAGTATTTGACATGTGATGGGACCAAGGCTGGTTTGGCCTGCCCTGTAGAGCTCCCTTTCTGTGCAGGGCAGCCCCCAGCAATCCCCCTCCAGGACCGGGCATGGTGCTTCCTCCCTCTCCACTGATCAGAAATTCTCCAGTCTCATCTTGGTCCTCTTTGTCCACCCTCTCTTCTCTCTTTTCCAAGGCTTCCTTTTCAAGTTTCTCTTTTTGTCCCTTTCACCTCATTTTTTTCCTTTAGACTATTTCCAAGTCCCCCCGCCCCCTTCCCCGGCTTTTAAATCAGATTCTGCCTTTGCACATGAGAAGCCCAGCTGGGCGCTGACAGGTTCTGACGGATGCTTTCCCTCGAGGTTTCATCCTCAGGGGCCCTTCCACCCAGGCCGAGCGCGATGGGCAGGCGGCTCCGCGAGGCTGGCCGTGTGGACGGTGCTGAGACCAGAACCCACGGCCAGATGCCAATGAGCACAGGGCACCGCCCACCGGCCCCACAATCCCATGAGCCCGGGAAAGTTGGAGCCTCACGATAGTGGGAGGAGGAGCTTTAAAACCGGCAACAATGAAGGAGAGGCAGAGGCAGCCGCGGGCATTTGGCCACGTTCTTGTTTCTTCTGGATGAGGTGACCGCAGCTCCTAGTGTGCAGGGACGCCTGGGCCGCCCCATCTGAACAGTATGTCTTGAGTGGGAGCGAATATCTGCCTTCCCGGGGGCGAGGTTTGGAACCCAAAGCTGCATAAGTGACAGGTGTGCTGGGCGCCTGGAACGTGGAGTGTGGTCAGTGAGGCCCCAGCAGCTTCTCAGAGCCAGACTCGGGGGCCGGGGCTGAGGTGGGGGCTTCACAGCTGCACCTGCTTCTTCGGCGTGTGCTGCAGAGGGAGGGACGGAGGGAGGGCTGGCCCGGCGCGAGGCCAGGAAGAAGAGAGAGTCTGTGGGCCTGGGCCACGCACGTGGGAGGCGCGTGGTCTTGAGCTCTGCACCAAGGCATACGTTTCTCGTCTGTAAAATGGAGCGAACGCACCAGCCAAAGGCGTTCTAGAAATCCCCGTGGGGTGACGTGTCTGAGCCCTGCGCGCCGCTGAGGTGGTCGCTGGGCACTTGCTTCTCTTGTGAGGACGCTGCGTGCTCGGGCGTTTACAGTGGAGCAGAAACCTCATCGTCCACGTCCTGGGGCAGATGCAGGGAGCGCGGCAACGGGAGGAGCGCGTGAGGGTTACTTGCGGCGCCCCGACACCAGCAGGCTCCGAAGGTGCATCTCCCTCGGAGGATCTTTTCTTTTCTTTCTTTTCTCTTTCTTTCTTCTTCTTTTCCTTCCTTCCTCCCTCCCTCCCTCTTTCTTTCTCTCTCTCTCTCTTTCTTTCTTTCTGAGGCGGAGTCTCGCTCTGTCGCCCGGGCTGGAGTGCAGTGGCCGGATCTCAGCTCACTGCAAGCTCCGCCTCCCGGGTTCCCGCCATTCTCCTGCCTCAGCCTCCCAAGTAGCTGGGACTACAGGCGCCGCCACCACGCCCGGCTAATTTTTTGTGTTTTTAGTAGAGACGGGGTTTCACCGTGTTTGCCAGGATGGTCTCCATCTCCTGACCTCGTGATCCACCCGCCTCGGCCTCCCAAAGTGCTGGGATTACAGACTTGAGCCACCCCCCTGGGGCCGAGGACCTCACTTTCATGCAAAAACATCAGACTATGCGGAGAGCTCCAGGTATCCCTGACCCACCCACTCGGAACCCTAAGTCCATCTACATTTGTGACCCTGAGGTGCAGACAGATGCAGGCAGGCTGAGGTGGATGCTGACCCTCGCTGGCGAGACCGAACCCTGCCTGGTCAGCTTTCTCCTCCACAGAGGCCTTTCCAGTTCAAAGGCGCCCCTGAGCTCTCTGCAGCCCAGGGCTTCAGGCTGTTTCTCACATTTAAACATGAATAAACATGAGGAAGTTTGCCCCTGGTGGGAATCTGAGACCCCACACAGACCCTAGATCCATGAGTAAGGGTGGAAAGAAAATTCCATGTATGCATTTTCTCCTTCTAGCCTTAAGTCAATGCAGATTTTGGAAAACTGCCCTTGAACTGAAAAGAAAAGAATATTATTTTCTTCTTTATTACTTTTGCCTGGAGAGGTTCTGAAGCTCTTAGTTCTGGTTTTATTTGAGAAAGGGTCACCATTACAGTCTGAAAAGGAAAGCTTCATGTATTAAAAAGGAGAGAAAGAGGCCAATTCATCAGCAAATCAAAACATCCTAAGGAAGAGTTAGAGAATCCAAGTTCTGACGCTTCCTCCTAGCAAGTATTAATTTTACCAATACTTTTCTAAAAACCATCATTTGAGAGATAAAAGACGACCTCTGATTCTAAAATGCTTTCTTCTCAAGGCCTGGCTGGAGTTAAGTGAAGCATTTGAAGGATCCTAGAATAATTTCCATAACTCAGGGGCCCCCAGCAACGAGTGAGACCATATCACAGGCAATGCAGGGCACGGTTCAAGAAACCCCCGTGAGACTGTCCACCACGAACGCTTAGGGAGCTTGCTGATGGCCCCACACCCCAACCCCCATCACAGCAGCCTCGCCTGAGAACACACAGTGGCCTCCATGTGAGCTTCGTGGGCTGGACGCCTGGCTCTCAGCCCCTTTGAACGAGGGACCGCCGAGTCCCACTGGGTGAGATTGAGACCTGCTGTCCTTCACCCTGGAAGGGAGAGGAAGACCCCAGGCAGAAACCGGTCCTACACACAGGCTCCCGCCACTTGTGTGAGCTGTCCTAGCTGCCTCCTTCCTCTGTCACACTAATGTCCCGAAGCTCTGTGTGAACAGACACAAACTTGGGCCTGGCTGGGTCAATCCGCCTGCCACTCCCTGGAGCCTTCACTCCAGTCTCTCGTCTTTTTCGTGTTTTTTTGGCTCTGCCCTGTCCCCTAGGCACGTGTGTGTGCACGCGTGTGTGCGTGTGTGTATGTGTGCGTGGGGGTCTGCGTCTGTCTATATTTCCTCCTCCCCCACAACTAGACGCTAGATTTTAGCAGGTGGAGACATTTTTCTAGCTCTAACTCAGCACAGAATCCAACTCACACTCAACTCAGAAACGTCTGCTAATTTAACTTCCTCTGGCCCTGCAGCCACACATGGTGGATGCGTCCGTCAGGTGAAGAGGCTGCTGCCCTGCAGGGCGCCAGGTGGCACATGGCCACCGGTACCACAATGAAGACCCGAATGCCAGAAATGTGACAAATGGGAGACAAGAAGCCACTAAGATCGTCACTGAGAAACAGACGATAGAAGAAGGAAAAAGGCGATGGAGAAAAACATTCAGCCTTAGCCAAACGTCATCAAGTGCAGCATTTTCTAGAAACTCAACCTGTAGCTGGCGCACCTCCGTGTGGTTGCAGCCAGTGGGGCCCAAGTCTGGAGGAAGCTCTGCAGGTGCCGGCCTCGTCCTGAGTACGCGGCACGACCAGGCCCTCCTCTCACACCTCCTGCTGCACGTGTTTCCTAATGACCATGTATCCCTTTTACAGCAAAAAGCCACGTATTTGGAAAATCAAGAAGAGGTTAAAGCACTGAAACGCAGTGCGGTGAGCTGGAGAATGTGAAGGATGCACCTGGCACAGCTTTCCCGAGAAACGAGCTGGCCTTAGTGTTTCTAACTTTTGACGATATGCAAAGTTTCTTCAAAGATGTAGCTACAAATACGTCCATGACAGTGGTATTTGGAACATCAACAACCTACATGGCCAATAACAGGAGGACACGGAAACAGAGTTTGACAAATCCAAACAAAAGGATGCTTTCGATATAACGACATGAAATAGCCCCAAACATGCATGAGAGCCTTCACCCATGTGCGTGTGTGCGTGTGTGCGGTCATTCTGGAAATAAGCATTGAAAGTATTCTAATGTATTAGCAGCTATTACCTCTGGATAGTGACAATCTTACACAAGACTTTTTAAAAGTAATTTATACTTCTTTTTAATTTTCATTTCCAAGTCTTCTGTGATGAAAGTGTACTGCTTTTAGAATGCAAGAAAAAGCAATAAAAGGCATTTTAAATTGCATTTGTTGTACCTGGAAGCCTGACAGAGGCCCTCCACTTGTTCCCATGGGGCTCACCGTTGGCTGCTTTTTGATGCCACATTCCCTTTGGTGTGAAATGATTTCTTCAGAGGCCGACAACCGCGATTCACATCAAAGAGCATCAGCCCAGCCTTGACTGAACTGCACAGACTCCAGGAAGCAGTTGGTGCGTCAGCAGCTGTGGGGCGGGGTGTGTTTTTGCACCTTGGCTCAGGACCGGCCACGGGTGCACTTGAGCACCCATGGGAGGGCCCCCCACAGCCACAGCCTGTCAGGGGAAGGACCTGGGCCTCTGACGCAGCACCAGCTCCAGCAGGTAGCCCCAGGTGTGTGACCTGGGTGCTGAGTCCCTCCTGGAGCCTGGTGCAGCACTGGCCAGCAGGAGCTCAGCACACCGTATGCACACCCCATGCAGTGACCAGTGGGTGCTGGCAGGCAGAGTCCAGCAGGGCCAGGGCCCAGCAGCTGTGGCTGGTGCCTTTTGACCCGGGCAAGAACACGCTCTCAAATTCTCTCTTCTCGTGGGCTTTGGGAAACAGGTCACATAGGCCTGCAGCGAGGGTGGCCAGGTTTGGTGTGGGGTTGAGCAGCGCCTTTCCATGGGGCCTCACTGCAGAGAACGGCACAGACTCCGAGGCGGCAGGTGCTCTGGCCACCCCATTATCATGCTTCCAGGTCTGGAGACAGTCAGTGCCATGCAGCACTTTTAAAGGGAACAAGATCCCCATGTTGAGGAATAATCTGCCACCAGCAAAGGACGGGCCTGCTGCAGACTGGAGCTCCCTGAAGGTGAGACAGGAGTGACATGGCCAGGCCAGGCCTAAGATTCTGATCCACTGGCACCAACCCTGGAGAAACCAACGCAGAAGCCTCAGCATGGCCCCAGGGCCACCACAGCGAGGAGGAACTTGGAGGCAGCCCAGTCACAGGCACTTGCTGGCATCCTGGAACCTCAGCCAGGACTGGAGCCTGTGGCCGGGAGGTGCTGGAGGGCCCCAGCTGAGCTGTGACGGCTCCTAGACAGGAGGGCAGGCTTCCTGCCCAGGCGGGATGGGACAGAACGCTTCCTCCGTCAGCCCAGCAGAAGCCTCAGACCACAAGCGGTGAGAATCACGGCCGGCCCTGCAGGTTTCTCAGGAAGGAAATGCGATGGGACCCCCTAGAGTCACAGGACCCTCGCCGGTCCCCAGCACTGTGCACCCACTCCTAGCCACTGTTTTCTTCACCCTAGAATGTTTCTGTTTCTAATTTGGCAAGTATTAAATAAGCCAATGATATATATTTCCTATCTTCCCTCTTCTAGAAGATGTCTTTTCTTTTGGCAGAAAACAAGGGGAAATTAAATCAAAGAAATTTGTTCACAGTCAGAAACTGTCATCCTGAAGTGACTGTGAACCTCCGGGAAGACGAGCTGGAGGCCGGGAGGCTGAGGGGCCTGGTCCCTCCTGTGACTGCAGAGGTGATCAGGCAGCCTCAGGAGTGTTAATTATTTATTTTATTTTATTTACTTATTTTTATTTTGAGATGGAGTCTTGCTCTGTCGCCCAGGCTGGAGTGCAACGGCACGATCTCGGCTCACTGCAACCTCTGCCTCCCCGGTTCAAGCGATTCTCTTGCCTCAGCCTCCCGAGTAGCTGGAATTACAGGTGGCTGCCACCATGCCTGGCTAATTTTTGTGTTTTAGTAGAGATGAGGTTTCACCATGTTGACCAGGCTGGTCTCAAACTCCTGACCTCAGGTGATCCGCCCACCTCAGCCTCTCAAAGTGCTGGGATTACAGGCATGAGCCACGACACCTGGCCAAGCATTAACTTTTAATGTATTTTATTTCACCGAAGTGTTTTCACTCCATTGCATCAATTGCTATGACGTTAAATAAAATATACTGAAATAAAACCTGTCATATAATTTTTTCCTGTTAATCTGCACACAAAGACATCCCCTCCAAAAGAACAGGGGAAAAAAAAAAAAAAGCCAAGAACCTCCTCCTGGCTGTAACACATGGGTGCTAGAGCCACTGTACGCTCAGAATCTGTTATCTGCCAGGTTGGGGGTGGCTCAGGTGTGCACACAGGTGTCACTGCCCGGGAGGGGTGTCCTCGGGGTGTGAACCTGAGCTGGAGAAGGAAGGCAGGGGAGCCAGCCAAGTGTCTGCTTAGCCCTGGGTGAAGAAGTTACAGCCAGGCCTACCCCACTAGTGCCGACGCTGCAGGGGCCGGGCTGCGACAGGTGCCCAGGCCAGGCTCCCAAACCACAGCGGCACAGCTGGGAGAGCCGACCTTCATTGCACCTGCCTCAGGGTCCCCAGACGCCCCTCCATGAGTCGTGTCCACTTGGTCTTCTAAGTGCTTTTTGAACATTTCTAAATTGCAGAGAAAAGGTGAAAGGATCCCTTTAGCTGTCGGTAGTTTGGGCAGCTCTTTCCATGATTTTTAAACCCACAGTGAGGAAAACATTTTATGCTGTGACCAGGAGCACACAAAACTAACCGCACAATGTGTGAAATGCTCTTATTTTCTATCGATTCCATCTCACTACGAAAACGCAAGTCACATCCACAAATCATCATTTCCAAAATTTCTCAGAGATGAGCGTCATGTAGGTATGTGCTAAGAATCCATTCCAGGCCCACCCTAACCCACCACCTAGAACCCCCGGAGGAGGGGTCCCCAGAGTCCCCGGCGAAGTGGCTTCCCATTAACGAGGTGATGAGTGTGACAGGAAACGCGGGCAATGAAGCCATCCACGTGAGGGCGGAGACACGGGTGAGAGTACCCTGCTGGGGGCACAGGAGCCCGTCTGTGCGCTGCACCCGGAAGCTGAGCCAGGAACAACTAGGACCACACAGCCTTTGCCACGCGCTAATCCTATGCAAGAATACATATGTCTCTTCGAGCTGGAATTTAGTAAAAACTGCTGCCACATTCAGATCAGCCTGAAGGTTTCTGAAGCTCCACTGGGCCCCATAATTCTAGCCTTTGATTTCATGCGCTCACTATCCACGTCTAATCTAAGATTTAAACTCCATCGCTTAACTATTCGAGAAGGTTAAAAATATCCAAAAGGCCATTAAACTCTGGGAACTCCCTCAGAGGCCTCCCGGGCCTAGCGTGTGCGTCCCCTCCTTCCCGGGGCCTGGGTGAAGGTGGTGTAGGGCAGCTGTGGCCCCTCCACAGGCCCCAGCTGAGGAAACCTAGCAGGGAGGGAGGACCTGGACCTGCTGGACTGAGACACGAGGATCCCCTCGGGGGAGGAGGATGCAGAGCTGGCGAGGCCTGAGGCCTTCACAGGTACTGGATCTCACAGTCTCGGCTTCCTTAATTGACTAAGGAAACATAAAGGTCTTCTGCGCTATTTTTACATTACATTTCAATTAGTCTTTTTCTATACTCACAATCAAACTAAAATAGTGCATGCTTTTTTTTTTGAGGGAATGTATTACTGATTTTGACACAGATCAGAGCATCATCATTCAGTCCAATGGCGGGAATCAGAGATCACCAGTTAAAGCCCTGCCCAGCATCTCTCCGCCGCCCATGGCTGTCTGCAGAGGGAGGCTGCCTGATAGTTCACGGTGCCTCAACAGCACGGAGCTCCTCGTGGCCAGACTGTTGGCAGCTGCCTGGCCTGGTCTCCCCTCACATGAAAAGGATAAACCGGCTGTTGATAAGATTGCTGTTAGCAATTCAATGAATCTGGGTGAACTCCTGGCCCCGCCAGGGACCCATTTTGACTTGACATTTGCTTTGGGTGCTCCTCGCCGTGATTCCCCAAGCAGACCTGCCCCTACAAACCAGCTTGCGGGTGAGCGGAGCCTGCGGGTGCCCACGGAACACACCAGGCCGACTGCAAGCACAGGAACCATCCCGCCTCCCGTCTGCTCAGCGCCCGCCGCCCGGGGAAGGAACTGCTGAGGCTCCTGCAGGAAAGCTGCGGCTGTGAAGGAGCCAGTGCTGTGTTTCTCCGACACCAGCAAGGAGGACCCTGAGTGCCTCCCACACGGATAGGCGGGGTACATGTCTTGTCAGAGGCAGGCTCCCATTCAGCCGGTTTAGGGGGCCGAGATCCCGCCTCCCAAGCCTCACCTGAGCAAGGGGGTCTTAAACACCCTCGGTCACCGTCCGCCCTCGCTGGGCTCCTCCCCACAGGCTGGGCCGCCTGATGGCAGCCCCCGTTTCTGTCTGAGCAACCTCACAAGCAGCAAGAGCTCCTTTCCTCACCACCAAGAACATCCCTGACCAAGTGTTAGCCCTAAGATGTCCCCATTCCTCAAAAAATTATCCCCCACCCGTGGACAGGCGCGCAGTACTCAGACACAGGTGGCCGTCCCTGGATGCCCTGCGCGTCCTCGTCCTGCAGGCCCTGCCACCGCTCCCGGCCCGCAGAGCTCATGCCTGACGGCACAGCCCCATCTGCTCCCTTCACTCCCGCCCCCACGCCTGCCAGGGCTGCAGAGCGACGCGCCTCCCACGGAAGCAGCCTTGCGTTCTCGCTGCCCTCCAGGTGCCTGCCTGAGACCCACTTCTTCCGGAAAAACAGCCCCCAGTCATCAGACAAAAGAACAACAAAGCTACGCAGATCCTCCCCAGACATTCAGAACCCAAGCACCTGTTTTTCACCAGGGCAAAACCCACCACACTATCGTTTCTGACCGGCCTGTTCCTACCAGCATGATCCATGAGTGGAGGCACCTGCACCTGTGACTACAGCCATGCAGCCCCAGCCGCAGCTGGGCAGAAACCCCGAACCACAGATCGGCTACCCGCCCCCCACATACTTCCTGTGCGCCTGGCACAGGCAGGGCTCAGCCAGGCGCTGAAAAGGGAAGCTGAGCAGCCTCCTGCCCGTGGCAGCTGAGAACTCACTTCCCTCCTTTTCTTCTCATGCCTACGAAAACACCATTTTCCCCTTAAATGATCGAAATCTCAAGATTTAAAACACACTTTAGCAAAGTGGAATACAGCAATTGGCACCGGCCTTGGACAGACCTGGAAGTTGTTTCTGTCACCTCTGCCCAGGGAAGATGCGGGCACAGCAACCCTCTGTGGCAACAGTGGATAGTCCCGAGAACGAGACAGCCAAGGTGACCTCATCCCCAGAATGTACCACAATGCCCCCCAAATTCCCAGACTAAGAGGGCTCGGCAATCCCATCCCACTGAGGGACTAGGAACTGCTAAGGAAGAGGCTTCAGAGGCCAACTGTGTACCCTGCACCAGCCCAGAGAACCAGGGGGGGGGGGAGGAGGACCCCGCTTCCGTGGATCTGCTGGGGGTCTCGGGAAGCCTCCTGGACTCTCAGCAGAACGAAAACCGCCCAGGGCTGAGGCCGTGCCCCTGTGGCATGTGGCCCGCGGGGTCACCCAGCTGTCTGGGCAGGGCTGAGGGTGGAACAGCCTCTCCACTTAATCACTCCGAGATCTCCCAACTGGGTCAAAATCCATTATTTACAACCTGCCTGCCTTGAGCACACGCGGAAGCCAGAGGTCTCTGCAGCCAGAGGAGAAGGAGGCTCGCCCGGGGAAAGGACTTCCCGGAATTCTCCAGGCAGGTGGAATTGTTCCCAGCCCCCTCGGAGGAGGTGACAGAGGGGTCCCCGCAACCCCTGCTGTGTGGGGAGACCTCGGGAGCCAGGAGCGCGGGCGGCAGCTCCACTGGTCACCCCGAAATCGCAGGACGCCCCAGGGTCTCCGGGACTCGTGGGTTTGGGAGAACGTTCGGGACGCGGAGCTGGCCCTGTTCACCTGCCGGACGCCCCCTAGTCCGTCCGAGCCCGGGAGCCCCGCAGCAGGGACCCTCCTCGTCCCCAGTGACCACCGTCCGGACCCGGGCTGCGCTCGGCGGGCAAGGCTGGGAGCCCCCCGGACGGGAGGACGCGACGCACGGGCTCCGAGTTTGCAGATTTCGCGGTTGCGGGAGCTGAGCTGGGTCTTCTCTTCCCCAATTCGGGCCGCGTCCCTGCGGGTCGAGGAGGCAGAAGTGGGGGCGCGGTCGTGTGTCCGAGCGGGAGTGGGGCGTTCATTTCCGGGAATAAGGGGGACCGGGAAAGGCGCAGCGCGCCGAGCATTCGTCCACCCCCCGCCCTCTCTCCGCGCGAGCCGGGTGCGCTCCCCGCCGAGCCGGGGCGGGCGCCGGGAGAGTCGGGTTTTCCGAGACCCGCGCCCCTTCCTCGCCTTCCGCTCACCCGGGCTCCCGCAGGACCAGCGCGGACAGACGGGGCGATGTGCGGCCGAGACTTCCATCCGCGCGCGCGACGCGGCCAGACCCGCGAGCGCCTCCGGCCAGGCGCCCCCCACGACCCCCGGACTCCCGGCGCGGAGCAGGAGGGGGCGGCACCAGCTCCGCCCCGCCCGGAGCAGCTCCGGTCCCCTTGGCCGGAATGGGGGGATTCCAAGGTCCCCTCCCACCCTCCCGCGCCCGCGCGCACCGCGCGCCCGAAGAAGCTGCGCGCGGAACCATCGGACTGGCGCCCGCGCCCCCCGGCTCAACGCCCACTGCGGCCCCGGCTCCTTCGCCGCGGAGCCCCCACCCTCGGCCCCACGGCGCGCGCAACTTTACCTGCGGTCCAGACTCCGCGAGCTGCTGACTCCGCTTACCCAGCCGGCGGCCTCCTCGGGGCGGAGCGCGGCGTCTCTGGAGCCGGCATCCCAGACTCCGGCACCGCCCCGCGCACCGCCCCCGTCCCGGCCTTCGGTGGCGCGGCGCCCCCTCGCGACATCCGCGGGTCCCCAGGGGCGAGCCGACCCCTTACCGGGTCTGGAGCCGGGGCCACGTCCACCTGGAGGGAGCACGGAGCCCACCCAGCTGCCCTTGGGGCGCAGGAGGCCCGGGCCCCAGTCTACACACCTCACCCACCAGCACACGCCCTGGCAGGGGCACACACGCTCACACTCACACAGGTGCACACTGACTGTCACATAAACAATCATAACTTCACACTCACACAGGTGCACACTCTCACATACACACTCCATTCACAGGCACATGCATACACACACTCATAACCATATTCACCCAGGCACACATGGACACACACACGTGCATATTCACAGACAATCCATGCAACTCACACACCACCACACTCACACGCAGGTGCACACTCACGTCGGCAATCCGTGCAACTCACACACTGCCACACTCATAATCACACACACGCAGGTGCACACTCACATCGGCAATCCGTGCAACTCACACACTGCCACACTCATAATCACACACACAGGTGCACACTCTCACATAGTCTCATAAACCGAGTCATTAATGCACATGCATACACACACTCGTGACCACATTCAGGCTCTCATGGACACACACACACACACACACACACTTGCACTGTGGTGATTCCAGAGGCACAGGCTGCCTCCTGCCTGCTGTGACCACTCCCAAGCAGCCTCTGGGGTACACGGGAAGAGATGAGGAACCCGGCCCAAGACTCTGGAAGGACAGGACTGTGGGTTTTGAGTCAACAGCCAAGGCACTTCTGGTGCAGCGGATCCCCAGGAGACACCAGCTGTGAGGATTCCGGACGCGTCTGGGGGATGGATCCTGGAGCCGCAGCGGAGCCTCTAGTGAGTGGATGTTTCTCATTTGCATCCACAAAAAGGAAGTGTTCCTCTACAGCTCCAGCCAGAGCACCAGGGCTTGGAA
Organism: Piliocolobus tephrosceles; assembly: GCF_002776525.5. Classification (NCBI taxonomy): domain Eukaryota; kingdom Metazoa; phylum Chordata; class Mammalia; order Primates; family Cercopithecidae; genus Piliocolobus; species Piliocolobus tephrosceles. The sequence goes on from NC_045451.1 coordinate 408,941, forward strand.
GGGAGGCTTTTCTCCATGGAAACATCTACCAGATTCAGAGCAGAAGGTGCCTGCACTGCTGTCCCTGAAAGGGCAGAGGCTGCCTTTTTTTGGGGCATGGGGGGCAACTGGTGGTTAGCGGAGGCCTTTGAGGCTGAGCAGAGCTGCCCCTGGGGACATTGCTCTGAAGGTCCAGTGGACCTTTGCAGCTGCAGGAGGCAGAACCAGCCAGGACTCCTTGATCACAGAAGCCCCTGTTAAACACACTCGTTAGAAAAGTAAACAAGATAACTCAGATCGCTCTGTCTGTGCCTGGCACGCGGGGGTTGCCCCATGCCAGGTGGTTTGGACGTGGGGGTCTGAAGGGTTTCTCAGGCTGCGCATTCTCTGGCCTCAGTCTATTCTTCTTGGCCCGGTTCAGCCCTGGCGCCTCTTTCAGACCCTGCACCTTGACCCAGTCTCTGGTGGCTGTGACTGTGCAGAGTGCAGCCAGCCCATCACCTCCCTTTTGCAGACTCTATACCTCTACTGATCCAACCAAAATGCTCACCAGCCTTTCCAGGCACCACATCACATTTCAGACAGCCCTGGCTTGCTAGTCAACTGAAAGCTCTAGGTCTGTGCAGTTGTTGGATTTTTTCCCCAATGATTTTCTGTTTCTTGATTCTTTAAAAGTCTAGGTTTTGTATATTACAATTTATCCCTAGTACATTATATTTCAGTAGTTTTTATTAGGTTAAACTTTTTCATGAGTCTTGTCGGATGTTTCAGAATCTTAATTCCGTTATTCAGCTTATTAGCTTCCTTCTCATCTGAAGCCATTGGGAAACTGCTAAGTGGAGCTGGGCCATCCAAATCATCAGTTTAATTCATGTTTCCAAAAGAAGGGGTCACACCAGCAAGCCCGGGCCCCTGAGCGCTGCCCCAATGCCAGCCACAGCTCCACTCCCACCCTGCTGGTTCACTTCCCATTTTGTTTGGGAGGATGTCAGTAGAGACTTTCCGAAATCAAACTACAATGAATCGGGCATCCAAACTAGTAAATCTGCCAATATCACACACAAAACAGACAACAAATAATGTGGTCTGTTTAATACATTTTTTAAGTATTGGCTAATGTCCACCAATCTGGGGGACGGGGCGAAGTATGACCCCTCGGTCCTGGAGCGGGGAAGGGTCTGTGTACCCTGGACCAAGTTCCTCACGCGTGGTGCCTCAGTTTCCCTGTCTATAATCGCAGAACACACGTCGCTGTTTTACTAATTAAACGAGACAATGCTAGGACATGTCTGGCTCATGGCAAACAAACTAATGATCGTCATTATTTTAGGTGCTTGCAAAACACATCACAATCTGGAATGTTTCCAGAATGTTGAAACACTGAACACATCTGCAAACTGAGTCTTGAAAATGGGACCTGGGGCTTAGAGCGAGGACGCAGAGCAGTATCCTGCCCAAGGGCGGTTCGCCCCTGCACCGCGTGGGGGTGAAACACGTCCCTTGACAGGCGATTTGTACAACCCAGTTCCTTCTCCCTGTGATCCCGTAAATTGGTCCCACGTCTCTCGGACGTGGGCAGGCCTTGTGTGTGTTTTCCCCCCTTCGATCCCGTAAATCGGCCCCGTGTCTTTCAGATGTGGACAGGCCTCGCGAGAGTTTCCCTCCCGCTGTCATCCTGTAAACTGGTCCCGTGTCTCTGGGACGTGGCCTCGTGTGTGTTCCTCTTAACTCGTGTCTGTTCTCTTCTCGTCTCCCTAAGCCACAGACTTCCTCACCGTGTGCGTCTCCTTCCCCTTCATGGTTCCTGTTGTCTCTGAACTTTGGAAGTTTCACACGTTCCCTTTCTTCTGATTGTTGTTGACAGCAGAGTTAGGCAGACACTGAGGGTGTTGGGCCTTCCAGCGGCTCAGGTCCCTGCACTGTAGGTGTCCTAAGAAAGCACCGGTGATGGGCTGCAAGGACACAAGGATGCAGGGACAGGCCACGGAAGGTGGGACTCGCTCCGGTCCATGCTCATGACCCCCCATTCTAAATCACACACTGTCACACTCACAATCACACTCACACAGGTGCACACTCACATCGGCAATCTGTGCAACTCACACAGTCACACACATGCACACACTCATAACCACATCCATCCAGGCACACGTGGACACACTCGCACACACGTGCACGCTCACACACACTCGCACCGTGGTGATCCCAGAGGCACGGGTCCCAGGTGATGTGCCTGCACCTTCCTGTAGTTTCTCTTTTACGAGAGGAACAGACACTTTAAGATGTTTTCTGTCTGTAACACACACTCATTGTAGAAAATGTGTGAACTTTTTGTGAAAACACAAAGAAGAAAATAATAAATCACTTGAAACTCCCATCTTCATCATCCAAACTTATCCCTGTCAACATTTTGATACCTAAACACTTTGGTCTCATTTGTTGTTGTTGTTGTTTTGAGACAGGGTCTTGTTCTGTGGCCCAGGCTAGAGTGCAGTGGTACGATCACAGCACCTCCTGGGCTCAAGTGATCCTCCCACCTCAGCTTCCTGCCTAGCTGGGACCACAGCTGTGCCACCACACTCAGGATTTGGTTAGTTTTTGGGGAGACACAGTCTCACTATGTGGCCCAGGTTGGTCTTGAACTCCTAGGCCCAGACAATCCTCCTGCCTTAGCTTCCCGAAGTGCTGGCTTACCAGATAAGAGCCACTGTGCCTGGCCTACTTTGGTCATTTTTTATGTAAAAATAATTTTTGGCTTATGATACAAAAATCGCATCATAAATACACACTGGGCAGGGTATACACACTGCAATGCACAGAAGGAAATGCACACTTTCCATTTTTTCCAGTCTCTGACACCATTTTAAGCAGAGCTCCATCCTGCGGATGCTGTCACACTTTAACTTATTTGACATTGATGTTTTCCTCAGTTTTTCACCATCATAAAATTCTCTGCCATAAACATCTTCACAGACAAATCTTGACCCACTTTCTTGACTGTGGTAACATTGCTGAATCCCAACCAATGTATTATTAGAGGAAAATCCTTGGTGTGAACATTAAAATTGAAATTTTATTTCTTCAAAAAAATAGGCACAGTGGCTCCTTTTTGTAATCCCAGCAGTTTGGGAGGCTGAGGCAGGAGGATTGTTTGAGCCCAGGATTTCAAGACCAACCTGGGCAATATAGCAAAACCCCATCTCTAAAAAAAAAAAAAAAAAAAAAAAAAAAATTGAAAAATTGTCTGAATGTGGTGGCACAATCCTGTAATATTAGCTACTTGGGAGGCTGAGGTGAGAGGATCACTTAAGTCCTAGGAGTTGGAGGCTACAGTGAGCTGTGGTCATACCACTGGACACCAGCCTGAGTGACAGAGAGAGACCCTGTCTCGAAAAAAATAGAAAATAAAAAATAAAGAAAAGAAAAGGAGGAAAGGAAGAAAAGAAAAGGAATAGTGAGCTTGTGGGTCCACGGGCTTATCTGTCTTGAGCGCTAAGCCTCTTGGGCAGGGGCACCTTCATATACGTGTCCTTGGGCCTTGGCATGGGCCGGGCTCTGAAGCATGTCGTCGGCAAGCATCCACTGAAGGCAGAAATGAGGAAGTGGATGGGACTGTCATAAACTTAGATGTCAAATTACTTTCTTTACTAGAATTTTCCAAATTAGTCATTTTCTTCTAGATATTTACTACAATCTTCATTTCTTGGCTGATTTTCAAAATAAGATGATATATGCTGTGGCTTTTCCGAGATAGAATTGACACCTACAAGTCACCCATTTAAGTCGCACCGTTCAGTGGCTTTTCGTTTACGCCGCGCGTACGGCCATTGCTACATCCATTTTAAAGCATTTTCACCATCCCACTGGCAAACCTGTGTCCCTCAGCCCTCCGACCTCCGCCCACTCCCCTCCCGGTGCGTGGTACTGAGGGGACTGGGGAACCCGCCTCCAGTGCGGGAAGAGCTCCCACGGACGTCGGCCCCTGGGCTTCCGTCCGTCTTTTGGACACGTTCATTCTTCTGTGCATCTGCCTGGCTCTCTGCTCTCTCCCTTCTTTTCTGTTTCTTGCTCATGGGAGATAGGGGCCCGTTTCTGGCATCTGCAGCCTCCCTCTCTGCATGCCGAGGGCAAGAGGCCGCTGCATGGAGGGGCTTCTGGCCCACTGGGTGGCTGTTCGAAACGCCCATCCTTCTGTTTCCAGTCCCTGATGTTTCATGTGCGTTTGTAGCGTGGTCTGTGTCTGTGCGGTTCCCCCGGTGCCCGCAGGCTCGTCCCTCTCCCAGGAGGCTCCCGGTGGGTGCTGCCCTGGCGCCTCTTCTCAGTGCCAACCAGCTTTGACAGCAGACGCTTCACCTCACGGGGAACATAGGGTATCTCTGGGGCTTTCTCAGGCTTCCTCCTGTGTTCGTTACTTTAATCTCTACCCTACATTCCCTAACTCTACATTCACTGTTACTCTATTTCCTCGTCTGAACTTGAGCTCCAGGTGGGAAGCCGTCCACTGAAACAAGCACACGTTCACTCCACGAGTCGCCGTCTGCCGAGTGCACTCTTGGCGAGGGAGACGACTCTGCTCTGGGGTCTTGAACTCATGTGTGGTGCAGAGGATAAGACCACCTTCCACTCAGCTAATAGATGTGCTCCTGAAATCTGTGTAAATTAAGACGTTGGAAGTGGATTGAAACGTAAACACGTCGCTGGTGGGCTCTCTGACGAAGGCTCTGCATGCCAGATTCTTTTGTAATGTAAGCGGTTGCGTTCTTACCGAGCTGTTGGCGAGGGAGGAGTTTTATATGCTGAGTTATCTCAGCCCGGGGGGGCATCTGAGCAGTGACCTGTGCCTTCTGTGATCACTTCCTCCCCTCTTGCTGCATGTAGTTGAGGCCAGCAAGCAATGCCGTGCGGTTTTTATATTTGTGAACGTTTATAATCAGTGTCCTTAATGGACAGCTTACATAACACTTCCCGATAGTGCCTTTGCTATTATGAAACGTTCCTGATGCAGTGAGCAGCCAGCGCTTCCTCCGAGCATCTCATCGTTTCATTTAAACCCACAGTGGAATGCAGACGTCCTTTCTGTCTCTGTCAATTTTGTGCTGTGAATGTAACATTCCATTTCACTACTGTCACCGTTCTGGGAAATGGCCTTGGATTTGATGAGAAAACCCCTGTAAGTTATTTGCACTGCCCAGCCCTGCACCGTGTGCTGTGAAAGGTTGTGGGTGACTGGGGCTTCCTTTGCCCCCAAATTACCTGGCATCCATGACATTCTGAATAGAGGTATTTCTCTTTTGTGAACAGAGTGGTTTACTTTTATGCAGTTCAATAAATATTTGTTCACATGTTGTGTTTAGCACGTACCCAGTGCTGTGTGCCGGGCACTGCAGTGCCTGAAAATGCACCAGACACAGCTTCTGCCCTGGAGAGGCTGGAAAACTCTGTGGAAGAAGACAACACCCTACGTAATTAACTGCATTAAAAGCCACACTCGGGAACGGTATGTTGATAAGACCCAAGACCTGGAGGTGCTGCTCCCTGGGACAAGGAGGGGCACGGATGTCCCTTTCCTGCGCACAGGAGGCACCTCTGAGCAATTTGGGAATTTCCGTACTTCTTATGAGACTGGAGTCGGTCATGGCCTCTGGAATACCAAGGACAAGACAAGGTTCCTGCGCAAAAGGCCTGCGAAGCTGCTCCCTTCGTGGCCCGGGAATTTCCCGCAGCGGCCCCTGTGGAGGCTCCTGTCCCCGCCAGCGTCCAGCCCGCGAGTCCCCTTCCTCATTCTGCCTCTCACGTGTGCACCGCGCTGTGCGCCCGCGGCTCGAAGGCCCTGTCCGTGGATGGGCTGCTTTCCCTGCGGGGCGCCTGAGTCAGTCGGGCTCCAGGGCCTCCTGTGCCGCTCAGCGCAGCGCTCCACCTGTTCGTGTCCTGCCCCCGCGGCGGGGGGGCGTGCAGGACCCCCTGAGAGCAGCGGAGCCGTGGGGTTTCCGTCCTGGGAGGACACAGAGATTCCGTGGGAGGTGCCTCACTCTACAGATGCCGCGGCGAGCCCGCCCGTGCTGCTCACACCCGTGTGTGCCTGTGTGCTCAGGTCTGTGAGATGGGAGTGCATGTGCAAGGGTGCGTGCGTATGTGCGAGTGTGCATGTGTGTGCACGTGAGTGTGCACGTATGTGTGCGTGTGTGCATGCGTGTGCGGGTGCGTGTGTGCATGCATGTGTATGTGTGCATGTGTGTATGTGTGTGCATGCGTGTGCGGGTGCGTGTGTGCATGCATGTGTATGTGTGCATGTGTGTATGTATGTGCATGCGTGAGTGCGTGTGCGTGAGTGCGTGCAGTGTCCCCGTGTGTGTGCATGTGCGTACCTGCGTATTACTGTATGTGTGTGAGTGCGTGTCTGCATGCATGTCCATGTGCGCGAGTGCGTGGATGTGTGCGTGTGTGGGTGCGTGTGTGCGTGCTTGTGAGTGTGCATGTGTGTGAGTGTGCGTGTGTGTGCGAGTGTATGCGTGTGTGCCTTGTGTGCATGTCTACATGCGTATGAGTGTAGGTGTGTGCATGCATGTGCATGGTGTATGTGCATGTAGGACTGCGTGCGTGTGTCGTGTGTGAGTGGGTGTGTGCATGCATGTTCATGTGAATGTGCATGTATGTGTGTGAGCATGCATGTGTGTATATGTGTGAGTGTGCATATACGTGCGTGCTCTATCTCCTCGCCACGCCCCAGTGTGTGCAGGACCGGAGCCAGGCGCCCTCCCGAAGCCTGGGCTGGTGTTTGTGCGGTGCCGCTCGCCATGCTGTCTGTGGGAGAAGCCCGGGGGCCTGCACCTGCCCTGTCCAACCACTGGGGCTCCGGTCCCCAGAACCCAGACGCCCTGAGCCGGCCGACACAGCATCCCATAGCGACCCTGGGACCGCCGCCCGGGGGGTACCCATGAGGAGGGAAGGCAAAGCAAGAGACGCCCCTGCTCCTGGGCGTGGCCGGGAAGGCGGGGCGGTTCCCTGTGCGGGAGGCCACGGGGGAGGTGGGGAGGGCGGAGGTGGTTCGCACAGGGCAGACCCACCTACGCCCTGGGTGAGACCCGGGTGTTCCGAAGACACGGATTAATTTTACCTTCCATTAGCAAACTGGCCATATTATTTCTAAGGGGGCGGGGGCTGCCGTCGGGATGTGACCCCAGTGTTTTCTCTCCCTGGGGAATCTCCTGGGTGGAAGCCACTTGGACTCCCTTGGAGGACGCAGTCCCCTCCCCAGCGCCACCCTGGAGAAGGGCTGGGTCCAGCGGCCCGCGGCGGCGCGGGGGTTGTGCGGGGTCCGACGGCAGGGTCCCATCCACCCGAGGAAAAGGGGCTTCCTCAGAAAAACCCACAAAGGCAACGGGGGCGGCAGCTGAGCCTCGTCCGGGCTGGGCCTGCTGGACGGGAGCGCGGGGCAGGCGCGCAAAGGCCGTGCAGGCGCCGCGGAGGCAACGCGCCCCTCCGCGTCCTGAAGCGGGTCTACCGGGCCGGCGGGGCCTGGGCTGTGCGGGAGGATCTGCTGCGCTCCGGACGCGGCTCGGGGGCGTCTGCGGCCCCCCAGGAGGGACCCGGGAGGCCGCGGGTTGGGCCGGGCTCCCACGTGGCGGCCCCGACTCTGAGCACCCGGGCGAGCCTTGTGCGCCGCGGAGACCCGGAGCTCCTCGACCGTCGGGGGCTTCGCGGCCGCCTGAGCCCGCGTCCCCCACACCCGGACCCCGCGCTCCCGGGGCGGCCTCCGCCTGCGTCCCGCCTCCCCCGGGTCCGGGAAGCGCCCGCCCCGCTGCACAGACCCCGGCGTCTCCTCCCCGGCGGGGCCGCCTCGTCAGGATAAGATGTTCTAAATTAGCCTGTGCTCCGGGAATGTTTGAGAGGCTCCTTCACAGAGGACTAAAATAAAAGTGACAAAAAATGTAAATATCGAACATTTGAAAAAACTGTTCAAGCTCACTTATAATTAAAGAATGCAAATTAAAACAATGGCACTTTTCCTATAAAATCAGGCAAGTATCTTCTAACTGTCCGGTTATCCGGTTCTGAAATTCTCTCCTAAGGAAATAAACGAGAGCCGGAAAAGCTTCGGTGCGAGAACGTTACCAGGCATCGCATCCACAATATTGAAAAACTGGGGATCGTGGAGATGTCCAGCCGCAGGGGCTTGGATGGAGTTCAGCCTTCTTCGGGGTTCGACCACGCGGTACAGGGGGTGCGCGCGGCCCCTGGGGGGTCTCTGAAGGCTATTTCTGCACCGGGCACCGCTCAGGACGCTCAGGTGAAAGGCGGGATGAAAACCGCACATCTGCGGACGCCGACCCAGGTCATCCACGCTCCCCTGTCCCCCCGCGGCTCCACCTTGGAGAACCCGCTTGGCTTTTCCGTAAGCTTCACACTCGTCCAAAACCCGGGATTTGTGCGATTCGCGGCCGAGGGTTGCTGGATGCCTTGAGGTTTTCTCGGCACCCAAGCAGGCCTCTCACACGAAGCAGGAAAACAGGAGGCAAAGTCACACCGGTCTCCACGCTGCATTTGAGGGATTCCGATTCCCCTTTCTGCTTCTTGGTATTTTCCATATTTTCTACAAACAACTTGTCTAACTTAGTCATAAAACATGGAAAACACACAACTTACAGAAAGGGGACCCTGGCCACTCTGTGGTCTCTGTCCCTGAAGTCACATTCTCTGGGATAGGAGGAGCCCCTCACCACGTCAAACCTTTGGGGTTTAAGCTGTGAAAGCTGCTGATTTGCCCCAGCGGCATTTTACACGCAGGTTATTTCACAACTTTGTAAAATACTGAGAATTTAAAGTGCTGCTCCTGACCACAGAGCAACTGAGTGAATAAAGTTAAACAGAAAGACCCTAATTTTCAGACTTCCTCACATAAAAAAAGGAAGGGGAAGGAAGGAAAAATAATTCTAGTTGATATATTTCCAACTTCAGATAAAAGAATCACAGGCTTTGCAAAACACTTCCCATTCGCCTGGTAGGCTACTAGATGGTGAGGATTTAATTTTATTTCTATAGTTTGCCCCTTTACTTTGAGCCCCCGGCTCAAACCAGGCCGTGGGGCACATGCCCTCTCCCTGTGTCTGGCACTGCTGCCCCGTCCTGGCCCTGCCCAGGCAGGTGCTTGCACAGGGAGACAGAGGCCAATGGCTCCAAGGCTCCATCTTAGTGACTCCAGTGAAGAGAAAGTTCTAGCAAACTCCCTGGCTGGTGTGGCTCAGGTGCCGTGTCCTCAAGGATGGCTATTGTGGCCAGGGGCACGAACGACCCTGGCAAACCAGGCTGAGAACCGGGGCAGTGGTGGTCAGGTCTGGCCGAGTCCCGTGCTGTGGGGCCCCATGGGGAATAGCACCGTGGCCTGTGACAGCTCAGTGCCAGGGACTTGACCCAGTGACACCAGGCCAGGCTCTCCCACCTCAGCATGGCGCGCGGGCCTTTGGCTGGGCTTCCCCACATGAGCGTCCTGTGCGTCTCCGGGTGCCAGCAGCAGGCCTGCCCCACCCGCTTGATGCCAGGGGGCCCCCACCCCGCCATGCTGTGCAATCAGAACTGCCTCCAGGCATTGCCAGTGCCCCTGGGGTGGGGTGAGGGCAGCGTTGACCTGAGGGGACCGTGCACCCTGCAAGTCCACCCCAAACTGTGTTAAAGAAAATCGGGCTGCTTCAGAGCTGAAAGGAGATTTTAGTTGTGTCTACTTAATCTTAGAAGTCATCTGGTCCCTTCTCATCTCACAGGTGAGGAAGGTTTATTTAGTAAGGCCTCAGATACAGTTTAGAGGAATAGAAAAGGCAAAACCCTGTCCGTGTTCATTGTTTGGGGGCTGAATATTCATGGCCACGAAGGAGAATGTGATTCTGACAGGTTCAGAGAGGGTGCGGCCGGCTCACGGGAGAAAACAGGTTCAGAGGGTGCGGCCGGCTAGGAGCTGCCAAGCAGCCCCCACTAGGCTCTCTTTCAGGCAGCAGCAGCCCCCAGAGTGAACGGGCTCTGACCATCCTCCAAATTCCCAGCCCCCAAAACGAGAATTGCAGGGGCTAAAAATAGAGATGTGGGCTGTTATGAACATAGCTCATCTCCCTTCTTCAAGCTGAATAATTCCAATTCTGTCAGCAATTTTTCATGAGATTTATCTGCCAACACTTGAGTAATCCATGTGGCTGTGGCTTAAGTCCGCCCTGAGTGTTCCCACGCTGTTAAGTTGTGGGGTCCAGAGCGGGACCCAGCACTTAAAATTCTTGCAGCGTTACTGCTGGTGCCCTGGGAAGGGAACACAAGTTTCTGTAGCGTCTGCGTACAGCGGATGCCATGAGGAACGGGGAAAGGGTCGCTTGGCCGGGGGCCACTGCCGCCCATCCTTGTGGAGCCCAAGCTGATGCCCCAGCCGCTTCGACTCAGATGTCAGCCAAGCCGTGAACCTGGGACACTCTGCCTCACGGTGCGTCTGTGGCTCCAACCCACCCTGGAAACACCGTTTGTCCGCAGGGACACAGGCACCATGAATTGTTTCCTATTATTGTAAAATGATTCATTTTCATTCACTGAAGAGCTTTCCCTAGTTACCCCCAGTCCAGGGCCATGTGCTGAGCTGCGACAAAGAGGGTCTCTGCGATCGAGGTGTTTCCGCTCGTACGCGGGAGACGGCACAGAGACAGGTGGCAGGTGTGACACCATGTGGGAGACGGTGCAGAGGCAGGTGGCAGGCGTGACCGCATGGGGAGGCGTGGTGTGCACAGCAGCCAAGGGCAGGTTGCACACCCTACAGGGGACCGGCCCCAGCGAGAGGCACAAAGCCGGGGTCTGAGGATGCCGCGGTTTGCCTGCAGGCTGCTTTTGCTGCCCTTTGCCCCCTCTTCTCCCTCCCCCTCCTCTCCCAGCAGTGTGCGTTTTCCCATCTATTATCAGAAGTGGGAAATGCATCACCAGGTGAGGCATCACAAGGGCAGACTTTTCCTTAGTGACTGGCAAGAATGCTGATTCTGAGTTTGCTTTGCATGCAAATGTTTGCTTGTTGGACGGTGAGATAAATATCAACAAGCAGCAGCTTTAAAAAGATCCCTTTAGTTGGAGGGAATTTTTGAGGCTTCCCAGTATTCATCAGCTCTGAGGCATGAGCTTAGCTCCACGCACGCCCCGTGACACGTGGACCCCCCTGGCACTGCAGGAGCCACCTCGGGAACCCAGCTTCTCGCAGAGACACGCGGTAGGAAGCCCAGGTGCGTTTAGATGCCCACCAGAGATTTTCTTTTTTCCTTTATTATTATTATTTTTTTTGAGACAGGGTCTCGCTCTGTTGCCCAGGCTGGAGTGCAGTGATGTGATCTCGGCTCACCGCAAGCTGTGCCTCCTGGGTTCACGCCATTCTCCTGCCTCAGCCTCCTGAGTAGCTGGGACTACAGGCGCCGCCACCATGCCTGGCTAACTGTGTGTATGTGTGTGTTTTCAGTAGAGACGGGGTTTCACCACGTTAGCCAGGATGGTCTCAATCTCCTGACCGCGTGATCTGCCCGCCTCGGCCTCCCACAGTGCTGGGACGACAGGTGTGAGCCGCCGCGCCTGGCCGCCCCACAGAGATTTCAAAGGGAGCAAGCCTTGCTGATCAGGTGGCACGCGGCTGCCAAGTGGGCTGGGTTATGGGTCTGGGCTTTCCTAGCGGGAGCAGCAGGGCCAGGAGGAGCCCACGGGGATGGCGCGGGAGCCACCTGCCAGCCCGGCCTGCAGCTCCCAGTGACACTGGACAAGGCCCAGTAGATGCCGGGTGGGAAACGGAGGACGCCCACCAAGCGCCACACACAGAGGGCTCTGCGCCCGCAGCTAGGGGCCTCCTCCCACACCACCCAGGGGCGGAGCTCAGCTTTGTGCTGCTGCCAGGGACACAGGCTTGGAAAGCAGGAAGACCTACCTGTGCCAGGGCTGAGAGGAGCCAGGAGGAGCTGCTCCATCACCCGCCAGCCGATGGCACCCCAGGGTGGCTCTGAAGCCTGAGTCATTCACTGTACGTGTTTTGAAAGGGGAGACTTAGGTGAAGCGTCGTTTACTCGAGGGACCACGATGGCCTCATGTGTTTGCTTGTCGGTTTCTGTGTACGGGTATGAAGGGCCCGTCCCATGCAGGGCCTGGGGCTGCTTGCTGGGGGGCCATGAGACCTCAGGGCATCTACATCCAGACACAACACACACAGCTTATAGAGAACAGGCAGGTCAACGTGACCACGGCCAACACTTGAGTCTGGAAACGGTCACCCGGGGAGCGGTCGCCAGGCCGCAGAGTCGGTGTTTCAGCCCAAGAGGGAAGCCGCAGGCTGGGGGGCAGAAGCTCGGCGTCTGAACTGTTCCCCTGCCCACATATTGTACTATATTTGCTGTGGAATCACAGGAAATTTCTTTACCCCTCAACACTTACGAACTGGAGAGTATCAAGACCAAAACTTAAAAGGCTCTGCAGCTTTTCAAACAGGCACAGAGCGTGACGGTGGGCGCCGCGCGACACTCAGGAAGGCCGCTGGGGAAACTCCAGCAGGTGCATTGACCAGGGAGACGTTGGCCACTGAAGAGAAAAAAATGCCAAATGCTGCTATAGCTTTAAAATGTGGGGCTTTGTTGTTGTTTGTGTCAAATTGGACTCTGGCCAAGTTATAAGGGGGAACTGTTTGGACGAACGGAGGCAAGATGGCACATTTCCGGGTTCTTCATCACCGGCTTTTCCCGTGTGTGCGAAAATGCAGCTGACGCCCGGGAAGGTGCAGATTAATCAGGCATGCACCAGGTGATGTCAATCCGAGGAGACCAAGATTTACCTGGTGGCACCTGCGGAGCGCCCCCCCTCCCCCGACATGCCCGTGCCCCGCCTATTGCCCTTCCACTCCTAGAAAAGTCGCTCCCAGCAGATGCGCCTGGGGGCGGGCTTTCTCAGCCCCCACTCTTGTCGGGACTTATTAGAAACTCCGCCTTCCCCCAGCTCCGGTCCCTGAAGCTAGATGACCAAAGAATAAATTTGCAGTTTTGTTTTTAGCCTTGCCTACTCGCTGGTTCTTTTGTGCCCACTCTGGTGGTCTTAGAAAAACAAATCAGTTGGTGCCGAAGACCCGGGAGGAGACCCCTCCTCAGGCCTCTAGGGATTGAGGAACCTCCTCCTGCTTCCACACCGCAGACGGACCAAGACCTGAGACCCGCTTCCCTCACTCTCACGGCCTCTCTGGGGTAAGTGCCCTTGTCTCCTCTTTACCTCCCTCGGCCAAAATCCTGTGCAGGTCCGAGGTCCATTTTGAGCCACCAAGTGGCTTGGGAGACCTGTTCAGGACGGAGACATCCGCCTGAAAGTAATCTCCACTTTGGCTCCATGAGCCTCCAGTCTGTCTCTGCTGGTTCCAAAGGACGCTTTGAAGCCAGGCAGAGATCCACTTCCATTTCCATTGTGTCCATTGTGTAAGTAAAGAGGAAACAAACGGGAAACCCCCCAGTCCAAATGTCCAAAGAGCACCCCCTTAGGGTGCCTCCTAGCCAATTTAAAAACCTTACAGCTTGAACAAGACCTTAGGAGGAAGCGGTTAATTTTCCTTTCCACTGTGGCGTGATCGACCTCAGCAATTTCTGCCAGCGGCTAGGCAAGTGGTCCGAAATTTACATACAAGGCTTTTGGGCCTTGAGCTCTCGTCCCTATACTCCTCCTTCTCTCCACCCCCTCCCTTCCTGCCCAGACTCCTCCTCCTCCCCCCATCCAGACTCCTCCTTCCTCCTCCTTCCAGACTCCTACCACCCTCGCCGAGCTGCGGGTAACTCTCCTGGTAGCGGGTAAGACAATTTTTTAATCAACAGCGAGGCTACCTATTCTGTTTTGCCGTCCTTCTCTGGACCTAGCCTTCCATCCAATATCTCTGTAGTAGGAGTAAGCCGAAAGCCATCCACTCCAGGAAAAACTCCACTCCTTAATTGCTGCCTAGCCAACAACTACTAGTAATCCATTCGGTCCCATGCCTCCTTCGGGGCCCCCAACTGGCTGTCTTGAGCCCCCTATCTCTGCCCACACCCTCCTACAGTGTTAGCACCTTTGCGAGAGGTGGCTGGGGCGGAGGGGGTAGTCAGAGTACATGTCCCTTTTTCATTGGCCGATCTTTCCAAAATTGAGAAGCGTTTAGGTGATTTCTCAGCTAATCCTACCATATACATAAAGGAATTTAGACACCTTTGTCAGGCCTATGACTTAACTTGGCATGACCTCCAGGTTATCCTAACCTCTACCTAAACTGACTGAGGTTCTAACCCAATATACCCGGTTAGATCTGGCCTCCCCCACAGGGGCCACCATTTTGGTATCTTATTTCATTTCTCAATCAGCTCCTGACATTCGTAAAAAACTTCAAAAGGTAGAGGATGGTCCTCAGACACCAATACAAGACCTAGTTAAATTAGCCTTTAAGGTCTATAACTCCAGAGAGGAGACGGCAAGCTCACCTTGAACAGAAGGTTCAGCTCCTAGCAGCGGCTTTACAGCCCAGTCGTAACCCCAGGCCAGAGAGCACACACCCCACAGACTCCAAGGCTGCAAAAAGAGCCTGCTATATAAGTGCGGCAAGGCAGGACACTATGCCAACAGGTGTCCGCAGGGTCCCTGAGCCCCAACGCAGCCTTGCTATAAGTGCAAGGCATCAGGACATTAGGCCAGTGAATGTCCTAACCCTCGTCCACCAGCAACCCCCTGTCCTGCTTGCCAGCAGGGAGGAAACTGGAAGTCTGCCCCACCCTGAGAACAGGTGCCGCGCCTCCACGTGACCCCCTTTCCCAGGATCTTGGGAGCTCCTTCCAGCTCCTACATCTGGACGACGATAACTGAAGGTGCCGAGACTCGGGGACCCCCATCACCCTCGCCGAGCCGCGGGTAACTCTCCTGGTAGCGGGTAAGACAATTTTTTAATCAACAGCGAGGCTACCTATTCTGTTTTGCCGTCCTTCTCTGGACCTAGCCTTCCATCCAATATCTCTGTAGTAGGAGTAAGCGGAAAGCCATCCACTCCACGAAAAACTCCACTCCTTAATTGCTGCCTAGCCAACAACTACTTTGCACACTCCTTCCTCATTCCCAGCTAAAAAGGGCCCCTACTGAAAGCAATCAGTGGAAATCAGTTTGGCTTTCCCCCACTCGCCTCAAACTTACTAAATTTTCTTAACTATCTCATACTCCCCAACCTTGCCAGGACCATCCTTCTGGGTTTTGCCCCTATTCCAACAAATGCTTCCATTCCTCATTCCTATACTAATACGGTGCCTTATTTTATTCTTCATCCATACGTCCAAATACCAACCATGGGCCCCGACCTTAACAACGCCCCTTAACAGCAGGAAGTAGCCAGACAGACCACGGCGCCCCTTTATCACTATTATCAATAAAAGGTTGGACTGTTTGGACGAACGGAGGCAAGATGGCACATTTCCGGGTTCTTCACCACCAACTCTTCCCATGTGTGTGAGAATGCAGCTGACGCCCGGGAAGGTGCAGATTAATCAGGCATGCACCAGGTGATGTCAATCCGAGGAGACCAAGATTTACCTGGTGGCACCTGCGGAGCGCCCCCCCTCCCCCGACATGCCCGTGCCCCGCCTATTGCCCTTCCACTCCTAGAAAAGTCGCTCCCAGCAGATGCGCCCGGGGGCGGGCTTTCTCAGCCCCCACTCTTGTCAGGACTGTATTAGAAACTCCGCCTTCCCCCAGCTCCGGTCCCTGAAGCTGGATGACCAAAGAATAAATTTGCAGTTTTGCTTTTAGCCTTGCCTACTCGCTGGTTCTTTTGTGCCCACTCTGGTGGTCTTAGAAAAACAAATCAGGAACATTTGAATTTTAGAAGGAAATGCAACAGCCCTCTGGATTTAGAGTAACACCAGGGCTCGTGGGAGACAATATGAAGCACACAGAGGGAGAAGGTCCCTCCTAAGATGCCCTTTGTACAAAACCCCAGTGGGATTTAAAGATCCTCGCATTCCCGCGTCTGTTATGGTGGAAGACGCGTCCTGGAGTGCCACGTGCCCTGCCAGACAGCGGGCCTGGGCCACCATTGGTGCTCCCAGAGGTCTCCGGGCCTTTCCCTCAAGGATAAGCCCCATTGATGCTTAGCTGGGACTTCCTTCCCTGGCGAGGAGGGCACCGTGGGGAGACCAGGAATGCTGGGAGCCAGGCCCGGCTCTGCTTCCTCCTGGCCGTCCCCCCACCAGGCATGCCCAACGTGAGGAGTTGGTGTGGAGGCTGGGGCTGCGTGCTTGGGACAGGACTGAGGAGAAAGGTCACAGAGGAGGTGGTGCGCAGTTCTCAGGGCCCGGGCCTGGGCGAGATGTCTCCAGACCAGCAGGGACAGGAGATCCCTTCATTTGCAAAAGCAGCCTTAGAGCAGCTCCAGTTTTCAAGGACGTGATGTTTTATGCCACGAGGCGGCTGTTTATTCGGTTCTGAAACAGGGACTTTGCTCGTTGGATTAGCCCTGGCCGGGCACTTTGTGGCTGTGGTGCTAACTCCAGGGAGGGTGCAGGTCAAGCCGTGGTCATTTTGGAGCCGGGCCTAGCAGCACAGTGGTGCCGCCAGCACAGTGGTGACGCTTCTTTTCCTGCTTGACCTGTGAGTGACGGGTGGATTGCTACACTCAGATGAAACCCTGAAGGAAACGGTCTGGAGGCTCAAGGCTCTCAGGTTCGCCGTTAAAACTGGGTTGTATGTTTTATATCAGGTAATCACACAGCAAATATTCTTGGCGAATTCTGTTTACATACGGATTTCTTTATAATTCTTACCATTTGCTTAATACATATGTGCATGTGTCAGTGTCCTGGAAATACCTGAAAACGTGTAATGAGCTTCATAGGGAGAACAAGGAGGGCAAATTGAGATGCAGATGAGAGAAGGGGGCGCTGCCACTCTGGCCTCCCTGCCTAGCAGTGAAATGTGGACCCTCACCCCCCGTTCAGCATCTTGCCTTTCATTTTGTTTATTTATTTATTTTTTTGACTCAGCATCTCACTCTTTCACTCAGGCTGGAGTGCAGGGATGTGATTACGGCTCACTTCCGCCTCGAACACCCAGGCTCGAGCAATCCTGCCACCTCAGCCTCCCAAGTAGTTGGGACTGCATGTGTGTACCACCACGCCCGGCTAACCTATTTATTTTTGTAGAGATGGGGTCTCACTATATTGCCTGGGCTGGCCTTGAGCTCTTGGACTCCAGTGATCTGCCCGCCTTGGCCTCCCACAGTGCTGGGATTACAGGCGTCAGCTCCCACAGTGCTGGGA
>NC_045451.1:426604-432430 GCF_002776525.5 Piliocolobus tephrosceles
CCACAGTGCTGGGATTACAGGCGTCAGCTCCCACAGTGCTGGGATTATGGCGTGAACCACTGTGCATGCCAGGACTTAGGATTTTTAAGTGACTAATGGGGTCCCAGTCCAGGAAGCCCCTGCCCAGCATTAAAGGGCAGCCTCCGGAGGGTGGGCTCAGCAGGGCCTAAGATGCAGGAAGCAAAGTCCTGGCTGGACCAGGGCAGACAGTGCTCCAGGTGCACCCGGCCAGCACTGATGTTCATAGCAGCCGCTGCTCCTTCCTTCCCAAGGCTGGATCCAGGGTGCTCCCTCCCAACCCTCCGCCTTCTTCAGTGCCCGGAGCTGAGTCCTCTCAAGTTATGGCCAGTGTCTGTGCTTGGCCTTCCCGGACGGCCTCTGGCTCTGGATTCTGGTGCCCAGGTCAGGGCTGGACGGCCTCTGGCTCCGGATTCTGGTGCCCAGGTGACTCCTTCCTTTTGTAAAGACCCACCTGGGTTTCCGTTCCTGCGCATCTCCTCCGACCTCCAAGTCTGGGCCCGTGCGTGGGGGAGTGACGTCAGGTTTTTTCTTGCCCTAAACCACCCCTTCTCATAGGACCAGCACCTCCCTTTGGAAATCACTTCTTCTCCATTAAACACACGTTTTCAGTGGCGGAGGACTCCGATGGGCCCGAGGCTGGCTGACAAAAGGCTTTTAAACCATGGCGGAGGCTGAGGCCCCGGGCTTTGGAGTCTGCCGGGACCTGACAACGTGCACGGCATGAATGGGGTCTTCCGATGGCTCCACGGCCTTGCGTGCCCCTGGGGGCTCGTGGGCGGTGCGCGTCGGGTGATGACCAGGCAGATGCTTCTGTGTGGGGGACACCCGGCAGGGTGACTGCTGGCTGTAGGCATTCCACAACCTGGACACTGTTTCAGAGGGCTTTACTGCTGCTACAGGCTGCTGTGCCGCTCACGGAAGGGGGTGGGGGCTGTTCCAACCCACCCACAGCACTTTTCTCAAGAGTTGGAGGAATTTCCATCAAGAACTCGAAATGAAGCCACACGCATATTTTCAGAGCCCATGGTCCGCGATCAGCCCTCCGACCCCACGTGACTGAACGGGAGAATGGCTGGGAACGTGTCATCGTGTTTACTTCCGAGCCGAGGGGGACGTGGATCCCTTGAGATGAAAACCACTCCACACGCGGCCCATGGGGCCGGGCCCAGGAATCATCGTTTAAAACGCACATATGTATTTATAATGTAACACAGGCAAACAAATTTAAGTTCCTATGCGTGTGGGTGTCATATTTATATCTTTTTCTGTTGCTGAAATGGAAAACCACAGCTAAATGCATACATCTATAGCTTCTGCTATCTTCAGCATACACCTTTTTAAAAATACCTGATCTCTCTGACATACTTCACATAACAGATTTTTTAAAGACAATGCGCTTTGAAACAAGAACCCTTTATTGTTACTCTGTGTGCTGTTCTGATGAAGGTGCCCAGGTTTTCTTCTCTCTCCTTAGGTTCCGTTTCCAGACAGCTCCTGGGAGCTGCAGCCCTGAGGAGCTTTGTCTCTGGACACTTGGTTCTGCACCGTCCCTGCAAGGGGTCTGGGGCCACCCCACCTGCCCACTGTCTGACTAAACCACACAGAAGGTTACGCAGCAAATTCGAGGCTCCCGCCTCGGAGACGCCTTTTGAAGTAAGACTCAGGCCAAGAGATCACAGCCCCTGGGCCGCGCGGCCACGAGTGCTTCTTGGAGCCGATAAGCACAGTCTCGGTGTCGTGGGATCGTGGAGCAGGCCTCTCCCTCTGCATCAGGACTCAGGGCTCAGCAGGGACAGGGAGCACAGCGGCGCCATGCACGGCAGCAGGGGAACTGCGGCGGCTCCAGTCCGGAGAGTGCGGCCTCGGCCTCAACCTCAGGCCACGCACTGCCTGTCAGCTGTGTGGACTCCTAATCAGGTAAGAGTTGGAGAGTCAGGAATCTGGGAAGAAGAACTCGTGCCCCCTGCCCTCCTCCGGACAGACCTGGAGCTGCTAGTTCTTCAACATGCTCGTACCTCGAGGGAGCACCACCCCGGCCTCAGCAATGATGAGGCTGCCCAGCCGCACGGGGAGGTCACGGACCAGAGAAGTCACAGAGGGCGAGGCTATGGGGAGCAGGAGAAATGGGAAGCATCTGGAGCAAGGGTTTCTCAAATCAGGAAGGGACAAGAGCATGGAGGAAGAAGAGCTGGAACTTGTAGAAAAAGAACCAAAGACAGACACAGTTGCAGAGAGGTTTGGCCTCTGCACGCAGGTGCACAGCCTTTTCATTCCTGTCTTCATATTAAATATCGTTTTCCAGGCTATCCAACCCAGAGGATAGCTAACGCTCGAATGTGAACAGCTGTACGGTGTGAGGCCCACCTACACGGCACAGACCCCACTGACACTCCCCAAAATATCCACCACTCTCGGAAGTCTACAAGTCCCACTTGAATTTTTTTTAGATAACCTCATTTCCTGCTGCCTTGCCAGCTGTGTGGGAGCCATTCAGTACTCTGGCTGTCACCATCCTCCAGGACAGTCCTCTACCCTAGAGTAGAGCTGTCTCCACCCTCCTGGACAGTCAGTCCTCCACCCTAGAGCTGTCTTAACCTTCCAGGATATCTCCTCCACCCTAGAGCTGTCTCCACCCCCTGGACAGTCCTCCACCCTAGAGCTGTCTCCATTCTCTATGACAGTCCACCCTAGAGTTATCTCCCACCTCCATTAAAGTTCTCTATCCTAGAGTTGTCTCCATCCTCTGTGACAGTCCACCCTAAAGCTGTCTCCATCCTCCAGGACAATCCCCCACCTAGAGCTGTCTTAACCTTCCAGGATATTTCCTCCACCTAGAGCTGTCTTCATCCTCCAGGACAGTCCTCTGCCCTAGAGCTGTCACCACCCTTCAGAACAGTCCTCCACCTGGAGCTGTCTCAACCCTCCAGGATAATTCCTCCACCCTATAGCTGTCTCTATTCTCTATGACAGTCCACCCTAGAGCTGTCTCCATCCTCCATGACCGGCCTCTACCCTAAAGCTTTCTTCATTCTTCATCCTCCATTCTGGGCCTCCAATTTGGGCTGCCTGTTCTCACATCCTTACTTTCCCCAACCTGGTTGGGGTACTCTTTTGAGTCCTTATTTATATCCTACCTTGAAAATCACTTAACATGCCCTGTCCATTTAGTTTCACCTTAGGGATTGTGGGGGCGGAACTTAAACCCAGACTTCTTGCTCCCCATCCATTGGGTGCATCTGGCCTCTGCCTCCTCAGCCCGGCTCATGGGAAGCCAGCCATCTTCTCCTTCTCATGCCCAGAGTCGCTGCCCTGAGCCCTCCCACCCGCCCCTGCCCCCTACTCCGCCCCTGCCTCTGCCCTCACTTTCATCACCCAGCAGGTTCTCAGCTGTTGAGTTTCTTTGTGATTGGTTAAGAGGTCCTGGAATTCTCAAAGGGGCCCCCAGCCTGTCATTTTGCACAAGATGTTCTTAACAAACCCTAAAGCCTGCTCTGGGGGTGAGTGTGAAGATGTCTGGGTCCTATTTTTGTCACTGGATGTCTTTAGATTTTTCACTTCAGCACGATCCTCCCAGCAATCCAAGCCTGCCCTTTGCAAGAGCCAGTGAGGTGTGCTGGAAAACCACGGGACCCCCGGACCCGCCCTGGGGGCTGGAGCCTCGGGCCCGGCGTTCAGAAGTCCTGGACTGTGGAGACGCGTGGCCATCACAGCCTTCACCCATGCCACTGTCCCATACAGAGTGGATTTAAAAGCAAAACAAAAATTTAAAAATCTCCTCTGTGAAGTCAGATTTTAGAGGGGTGATTCCACTTCAGCACGTCCAGAGCAAATGTTCCATTCATGGATTGGCTTGGGTCATGTTTCTGAGGAGCTCCTTGGTGCTGGGACTAACCACCGTCCTTCTCTAGCCCATGCAGGGGCCGTGCTCCCTGGTCCGCCGCTGGCGGCCTGCATCAAGATGACCAGAGGGCAGTGGCCAGCGGCAGATGGCAGGGACCCCATGGGTCCCCTTGCTGTGGGCGGTTCTCCTGGCAGGCGACGGGCTTGAGGACCCCCATGGGCCGGCCAAACTCTTTGCTGTGTTTCAGTCTGAGCTCCTACCCACCTGTTGCTGCCCTCCTCGTCCTCGCCCCTCCAGTGCCTTCCCATCCTCCAGCACAGTGCTCCCTGGAGGACTCTCTTCCATGTTTCCTCGAAGGACTGAGGCTAACACACATCTCGAGCAGCTTTGAAGGATGAACACACAACACATCCACACCCATCATTTATCATGAGGGCAGAGGGGCACCGTGGCCCCATGGAAGGGCTCAGCCCCGCCACAGCACACAGATCCAGTGCTGGCTGGAGTTCCCACCACGGGGGAAGTCACTGCTCTGGACAGTAAGGCAGAGGGAGGGGCCTACAAGATAAGGAGCAGCCGTGGGGACTGCAGGGCTCTAGGGACTGTGGGGTTGGCTGTGGGGACTGAGGGGTAGGTCATGGGGACTGTGGGGCCAAGTCCCATAAACCTGCACCCCCCAGACACTCAGCAGACCACAGAGCACAGCACGCGCCTCCCCACACAGGCAGTTTTATGGTTTTGTTGAATAAATACATTAATTAATACACTCTTTCTTCTCTTTTTTTTTTGAGACGGAGTCTCGCTCTGTCGCCCAGGCTGGAGTGCAGTGGCGCTATCTCAGCTCACTGCAAGCAAGTTCTGCCTCCCAGGTTCACGTCATTCTCCTGCCTCAGCCTCCCAAGTAGCTGGGACCACAGGTGCCGCCACCATGCCTGGCTAATTTTTTGTATTTTTAGTAGAGACGGGGTTTCACCATGTTAGCCAGGATGGTTTTGATCTCCTGACCTCGTGATCTGCCCGCCTTGGCCTCCCAAAGTGCTGGGATTATAGGTGTGAGCCACCGCACCCGGCCAAGCACTTTCTTTCAAGATGAGCATATGCATGTCAAGTCACAGCCCCTTCAAGCCATATGTGCATAATGGAGGGATGACTTGCAGCCATGACGACGGGAAACTTGGGACACTTTCCGGTTGTGCTGCTCTGTTTTTGTCTTTCCTCTTTCTTTTAGAGACAGGGTCTTGCACTGTCACCAATGCTGAGTGCAGTGACATGCTCACATCTCACTGCAGCCTCGACCTCCCGGGTTCAAGTGATCCTCCCACCTTGGCCTCCTGAGTATCTGGGACACAAACGTGTGTCACCACACCTGGCCTTGTCTGTTTTCTTATGTACACATGTACATGTTCATACACAAGCATACGGGCACACGTGTACCCACATGCACAGTGCAGACATACAGATACACCTATACACACACAGATACACACGTACAGCTATACAGATACACACAAGGACACCTAAACACACAGATACACACACCCCATACACAGATACACATACAGCTATACACACAGATACACACACACCTATACACAGATACACACACCTATACACATATACACACACCCCCATACACAGATACACACACCTATATACAGGCACACGTACAGCTATACACACATACACACACTTATACACAGATGCACATACACCTATACACACAGATACACACCTCCTAGACACAGATACCCCTATACACAGACACACATGTACAGTTATACACACACACCTATACACAGATACACACACATACACCTATACACAGATACATGTACACCTATACACAGATACACAAACCTATACAAATACACATACGTACACCTATACACACAGATACACACAGATACGTACACCTATACACACACATGCACACCTATACACAGATATGTACACACACCTATCCA
>NC_045451.1:432440-448062 GCF_002776525.5 Piliocolobus tephrosceles
GTACACACACCTATCCACACAGATACACCTATACACAGATACACACATGTATACCTATATACTCGTACACCTATACACATACACACATCTATACACACATACACACCTATACACACAGATACACACACGTACACCTATACATCACAGATACACGTACACCTATACAGATACGTGCACCTACACACATGCACACCTATACACAGATATGCACACACACCTCTCCACATACACCTATACACAGATACATGTACACGTTTACACAGATATGCACACACATCCACACAGATACACACCTATATACAGATACACATACACCTATACACATATATACCTGTACACAGATACACGTACAGCTATACACACAGATGCACACACACACCTATACACACACACCTATACACAGATACATGCACACCTATACACAGATATTCACACACCTATCCACACAGATACACCTATACACAGATACACGTACACCTGCACACAGATACACACAGATACCCATATACACACACGTACACCTATACACACATGTATACCTATACACAGATACGCATACACCTGTACACACAGTTACACACGCACACCTATACAGATAGGCATACACACCTATACACACACTCACATGACTGCGGCATGTGTATAGAGCCTCGGAGATTCCGGAAGAAGGAAACAGTTTGCCTCCTCACACACTCAGGGTGAGCCTCTGAGGCAGCAGCTCCTCCACCCGGCCGGGGTGGGGCTTCGAGGTGCCCGCTCTCCCAGCAGTGATCCTGGCCGCTGCAGGTCACCTGGTCTGGGTCCTTCCTTGTTCTGTGCTCAGCAGCCCCCCGCCCTCCCACCGTCCTCATGCCTTGGGGCTGGCGGCACCTCCAACCCCCAAGTTGTTAATCGGATGCCTCTCCAGACATTGCCAGCCGCCCCCGGGCACTGTCGCCCTAACGAGAACAAAACAAAGCAACCCTACGTGGCCCCAAGTGGGTGGCCGGGGACCAGGTGGGTGCAGGCACAGGGGAAGATCCTTCAGGTCTGAATGGCAGGTGCAATCGGGCCGGCTCTGAAGGCCACACAGTGGCTCCATGGCCGGACGCAGCTGAGCAGACAGAGGAGAGGGATAGGGAGACGCGGATGGAGGAGAGAGACTGGGTGGTGGAAGACAGAGCTGGCCTGAGTGGGCATGAACTGGCCAGAAGGGGACCAGCTGAGACCCCGGCGGCAGGCGCCGTGGACTCCAACCCCAGAACGGAGCTGACGCCCCGAGCCTGCGCTGATGAGATGAGTGAGTAAGTGAATCGGTGCCTGGCGGGGGAGGAGAGCCAGCGTTCTTCATGGTGGAATTTCCATTAATAAATATAGGAGTGACGGCAACAGAAAGCCGCCGAGCTGCAGAAGCCACAGAGCTGTCGCTCCCGGTGGAACCATCAGGGGTGCCAAGATGAGGGGCCAACGCCTGTGGGAAGCAGGATATCTGCAGAGTCTCAAGTACTGCGTCTCCCGCCGCTCAGTGACAAAGACAGCCGCTTAGTGGGGACACGCCCAGCAGACACCGCTCTAGCTGGCCCACCCGGGGCCACAGCACACAGACACCTGGTCCTCTCAAGACGGTGCCTGGGGAAGGTGCACTGTGATCTCGGTGGACCCCTGTGAAAACAGAACTATCAATATGATCCCAAGGACGCGTGAGAGCAGCCCACATGGAGGGGCATCGTATGAAATGCCTCAGCAAGGGTCCGGGTCGCCGCAGACACAGCAGGAACTGCCTCACGGGGACGGCGACGGCCAAACGCAGTGCAGGCGCTGGGTGGACAAGGAGGGCAGGCGGTGGTCTCCACGCGCCGCTGGGCTGGGCTGACTGGCTCTTGGCTGGATTTTCCTGAAGCAGGAAGGGCATGTGGCTCCTCTCTGGGCATAAGCCCCTGTCACCTGCACGTGGGCACACGTGGCTCACAGCGCCAGGCCCGGGCTTCCCGGAGCAGCCCCGTGCAGAGCCGCCGGCGTGACGAGGGTGTGAGCCCTCGAGTCATGAAACACCCACTGCCATTCGAGCTGGGGCTCCCTGCAGGCCGTGCGTCCTTCTCCGGGCTACGCCAAGCGTTCGTCCATTCGTCTTCATCTTTAGTTTTTAGACGTTTAATTCTGCTGTGTCTGGGTTTGTCCTACTTGGTGCTGCAAGCTCCTTGGATCTGCGGGTTCCTGTATTTCGCCAAACGTGGTGAGTCTTGGCCACGACGTCCCCGACTGCTCTTTCAGCCTGATGCTCCTCTTACCCTGGGACTCTGAAGATACAAATGTTGGATACGAATATCCGCCCATTTTCCTCAGTCTGCTTCCTCTGGGTTGTTCACATGGGGTAAATTCTATGAGTCTTTCTCCCCGACTCTGCGATGAAGCCCTGGTGAGGAGCCCGGGGAGAAAGATGCTTTCTTTCCGCAGAATCAACACTCAGAGCTCCTCCAGCAGCGTCGGGGGTGAGTGCAGGGATAGGACAGCTGAAGGGTTGATCAATACCAAAACCAACGTGTTTTACATGTTATGTTGCCTGTGGATCGCAGGCTTGCCTGGGACATGAGGCAGGCGCTTCGGGGAACGCAAGCGTGTGGGGGCTTGTCTCCGACTTAACCTTGGTTGCCGAATTCCCTTGGCTCACATGTTCTAACACCGAGACCAGGGAAGCCACTGGAAGGAGCGGAAACCCACGCAATTCCAAATGGGGTACGTTCTGCCTGTCAGAGACTGTGATGTCTGCAGAGTCGGGTGGCCAGGGCAGCACCCGGGCAGGAGGACCTCGCTGGGCAGGGCAAGCGCTGGTTTGGGAGAGTGGTCCAGCCTGCGGTCAGTGGGAAGAGGGTGCCCTGGCTCCGAAGCTCCGGCTCCCAGTGACTCAGAGGCCATCCCTGCCACAGCAAGGTCAGAAGACACTGAGAGCCGCCTGGGCCAGTGCCGTAGAGAAGGGTGCCCCCCCTGCACCCTCAGAAGCAGGGAAAGAAGGCGTCATGTCTGAGGTGCAGGGGCGGCTGGCACCTGCCCTGCACCCACAGAGCCTCCCTCCCAGTGGGAGCTGGACAGCACCACGCCCCCTTCCTGCTGCTTTCCAGGTGGGAGCCCTGGGAGTCTTGATCAACGGTGCCCCTGCCTTGGCAAGGGGTGGGCAGCCCAGCGTCCAGGGGAGGGGAGCTCGGGCCTGGTGGTCTCTGGGGCTGGTGGCCACAGCCTTCTGACACTTTCCTTCCCAGCCAAGAATGAAGTTCCTGGCAGTGAGCTGGCGGTGGCATCTCCTCACCTCCCCCACGGACTCGGCAGGACAGGACCCAGGCCCTGTGCCCGGGCGGACTCTCACCTCCCTCACGGATGCAGCAGGACAGGACCTGGGCCCTGCAGGTCATGCATCTCACCCCCACCCCAGGTCCCGCCCTGTGCCTGGTGAACTGAACTGAGCAACGGTGGGTTCATCCTACAATGGAGGTCCCACGTGGCCTGGAATCTGTAAGCAGAGGGGGAGAGGCAGGGGTGTGGGGGCTGGCGGCCTCTGGAAGCAGCAGCCTAGTCAGAGCCTCTGTGGTCCTAATGCAGTCCCTGCACTGTGGGCGCCAACACAGACATCACTGAACCCCCGTGTGTGCCAACCACGGCTTCAGGGAGCCCTGGGCACCTGGGTGAGCCTCCAGCGAAGGAGGAGGCTGCCCTGGGCTGGGGGCTGCTCTGAGGACCCTGACCGATGTGCATGAGGCAGGTGGGTCCTGACCTTTGCCCCCAGCCACCCTCCCTGCAGCACCACGTCTTCCATTTCCACCATTTCCACACTCCCCAAGCGCAGACCTGGGTTGGCTTCTGGAGGACGCCATTGTCTCTGGGGCAATGGAGAGGCAGGAGGCAGCTGTCCTAGAAAAACTGGAACTTGCTCAAATCCCTCTACGGGGACATCGTGACACCATCTGGCCCAGGACCACATTCCTCATCAGGAAAACTGCACTGAGGTGCCCCCCAGTCACAGTAACTCTACTTGTGGGTATTTAACCCCAGAGGCTCATTCACGAGTGGATCAGGACATACATAAAGAATGCTCCAGCAGCTGTATTTGCCTAACAAGAGCCAGAAGCAACACAAACGTCCAGCAAAAGGAGGACAAGCTGTGGAACGGGAACATCGTTGAGCGCGGAGGGCAGTGACAGACCATGGCTGCGTGCATGGACAATACCCTGAAGCACACAAGAGCTCAGAAATAAAAGGTTCCCTCCCTACTTACCCACGGGGTCCCGTCCTGATAAACCCAAGTGTCCCAAGTTGGAAATGCATTTAAACACTTAACCCTCCAAACATCATGGCTTAGCCCAGCCCAGATTAAATGTGACAGAACCCTATGTTAGCCAACAGTTGGGCAAACTCATCTGACACAAAGCCTATGTCATAATGAAGTGCTGAATATTTCATGATGTACTGACTACTGAACTGAAAGTGGTAAGCAGAACGGCTCTGTGCATACTCGAAGCATGGATTCTAGTGAATGTGTATCCCTTTGGAACCACTCTAAAGTCAAGAAACTATTGTCAAACCATGGTAAGCCGAAGACTGTACTGAGTACAAAAATGGGCAAAACCAAACATACCAAACATATGCATGTGGTAAAATTACGCAGAAAAAACATCAGCGATTAACAGGAAATTCAGGATTTGTCTATGGGTATGGGGTGGGGTGGGGGGGGAGGAGGACAGTACTCAGACACGAAGGGCTCTGAGAATCGTTTCTTAAGCAGGGTGCTGGGTCAACAGGTGGTTATTTTACTTACTCTTAAAAACTATTTTAATTCACATACCATGAGTTCACCCCTTTAATGTGTACAATTCAGTGGAATTTCAGTATATTCTCAGTTGTGTAATCATTACCACAGCCTAATTCCACAACATCTGCACCACCCCTGAAGGAAACCCCACGCTCATCTGCTCTGACTCCTCACTCCACATCCTTCTGCCTGAAGAAGTGGGAATGAAATGGGAAGCTTTTCATGCACCTGCAGGACATTTGTGTCTCTTCTCTGGGAATGTCTTGATCCCTTGCCCATTTTTACATCTGAATGACTGTCTTTTTATTGTTGAGTTGTAAGAGTTTTTATATACTGCAGACACTAGACCCTTATCAGATAATTTGCAAATATTTTTTCCAATTCTTGTATTTCCATTTACTCAATAGTTTTTTGCAGCATAAAAGCTGGTAATTTTCATAAAGTCCAAGTTATCTATTTTTTCTTTAGTTCCTGTGCTTTAGTTGTCAAACCTGAGAAATCCTTGACTGACTCAAGAGACAGAGTTATGTCTGTTTTTCTCTAGGAGTTTTTAGCTCTTATATTCAGGTATTCAATTCATTTTGAATTAGTTTTTGTATATGGTGTGAGGAAGGGGTCTAATTTCTTTTGCATGCAGATGGAATTGTTTTCTTTCTTTTCTGGGTTGTGATTCACTGCTAGTGTATAGAAATACAATTGATTTTTGTATATTGACCTTGTATTCTGTACCCTTGCTGAACTTACTGTATCTAACTGTTTTTCAGTAGGTTTTTTAGGCTTTTTAAATATACAAGACAATGCCACCTGCGAAGATTGTTTTACTTCTTCCTTTCCAATATGAATGCCTTTTGTTTCTTTTTCTTGCCTAACTATCCTATTTTATTCATTTTCATTCTTTAAAAAGCACATGTTTCATATATTTTATATAACCTCTGATTCTTGGGATATGCAGCCTCCATTTTCCATTAAAAAGTAAAAATGGTAAGTATTTTTTAAAAGAATTCTGGCTAACAGTTCCTAATACAGCCTCCACAATCTCCCCTCTAAAGTAGTTACAAAGACACAGGCAAAGGAAAAAAGAATAACACCAAGACCAAAGCCCACAACCCACAGTGGCCAGAATCTGAAAGGGATTTTCACAAACCACAGGCAGGCACCTGTGCACTCTTCCTCACCACTGCCTTCCTAACTGGCATGGGCAATCACAACTGGGCAAGTGTGATCTTAGCAAGTAAAATGTTATTGGAGGCAGAGAAAAAACAAACTCAGTGGACAGTGTGGAATAGGAAGTAGACCAAAGGAAAATACAAAGTCCCGGAGGCTGAGTCACATTAGGTGGATGCCTACAAGATACTGGGAATTGAGAACCTGGATTTATTCATTCAACAAACTTTGGTTGAACACATATTATGAGCCAGTTCTGTGTTGAGAGTAGAAGCTACATCAACCAACCAAACTGCATTCCCGCTGTCGTGGAGCAGTCAGCCAAACAAAACAAAACAAAACAAAACAAAAAGGCAAAAATAAAAACAACCCAAAATTCAGAAAGGACTATAAGGAGGGGAGGAGACAGGGTGGTCAGTAGGTATAAAATCAGTAAGGATATAGTACGGGGTGGTCAGTAGATATAAAATCAGTAAGGATACAGTCAAACTCAATACTACCATCAATCAACTGGATGTTATTAACATCTACAGACAACGTTATCCACCAGCAGCACAGTAATGTTCTTCTCAGGCTCATAGGAACATTCATGCAGACAGGCCATCAATCACACCTCAGCAAACTTAAAAGAGGAGAAATTGTGCAGTGTCTGCTCTCAGACCACAGTGAAATTACACCAAAAATCAGTAACAGAAAGATAACTGAAAAATCACAAAAACATGCAGCAATTAACACATTTCTAAATAACATACAGGACAAAGAAGTAATACCAAGAGAAATTTAAAAATATTTTGAAGTAAATGAAAATGAAAACACAAGTTACCAAATTTTTGGGATGCAGCAAAAGCAGTACTTCAGAGAAATTATACCACTGAATGTATATATTAGAAAAGAAGATCTAAAATCAATAAGTGAAGCTTCCACCTGAGTAAGACAAGAATAACAAATTAAATTCAAAGTAGAAGTAATAGCCTGGGTGTGGTGGCTCACACCTGTAATCCCAGCACTTTAAGAGGCCAAGGCATGCAGATCACCTGAAGTCAGGAGCTCGAGACCAGACTGGCCAACGTGGTGAAGCCCTGTCTCTACTAAAAATACAAAAATTAGTTGGGCGTGGTGGTACGTGCCTGTAGTCCCAGCTACTCAGGAGGCTGAGGCAGGAGAATCACTTGAACCTAGAAGGTGGAGGTTGCAGTGAGCCAAGATTGCACAACCGCACTCTAGCCTGGGCGACAGAGCGAGATTCCATCTCAAAAAACAACAACAATCACAAAGTAGAAGTGATTAAAAAAAAAAAATTAGAGCTGAAAACAGGAAATCAATACAGAAAAGTAAGGAAGCCAGAAGCTAGTTCTTTGAAAAGATAAAGAAAATTGGTATCTCTTTAGCCAGGGTAAGGGAAAAAAAAAAGGACACAAATTGCTAACATAAAATGAGAGGGGACATCACTACAGATCCCACAGACATTAAAAGAATAATCAGGGAATACTATGAACAACACTATGCCCACAAATGTGATAACCCAGACGAAATGGACCAATTCCTTCAAAGACACAATCTGCTGAAACTCATATAAGAACTAGTCGTCTAAATAGGCCAACATCTATTGAAGAAATTGGATCAATAATGAACAACTTTCCAAAGCAGAAAGCATCAATCCCAGATGAGTTTACTGGTGAATATTGCCTAACATTTAAGGAAGCAATTATATGAAATTTCTATCATCTTCAGAAGACAGAAGCGGAGGGAACACTTCCAAGCGCATTCTATGAGACCAACATCACTCTATTACACAAACCAGATGAAAATAAGAAAGCTATAGACCAATATCTCTCATGAACACAGATGCAAAATCCTCAGCCAAATATTATCCAATTGAAAGCTACAATACATAAAAAGAATTCGACAGCAAGACCATTGGGATTTACCCCAGGTATGCAAATCTGGTTGAGCATTTGGAAATCAATGTAACCCATCACATCAACAACAAAAATTACATGAGCATATCAGCAGATGCAGAAAAAGCATCTGACAAAAATTCAATACTCAGTCATGATAAAACTCAGTAAACTAGGAATAAAGGGGAACTTCAACTTGACAAAGAAAATCTATAATAATGGTGAGAAATGCAAAGCTTTCCCACTAAGATCAGGAACAAGGCAAGGACATTCTCTCACCACTCCTTTTCAACATCACACTGGAAGTCTCAACTAATACAGTAAGAAAAGGAAATTAAAAGTATACTGATTGGGAGGGAAGAAATAAAACTCTTTGCAGATGACATGACTGTCTGTGTAGAAAATCCAGAAGCAGCCCCCGCTAAGTGTCTCCTGGAACTATAGCAAGTGTTCAGGATACAAGGCAAATACACAAAGTCAACTGCTTTTCTATATACCAGCAATGAACAAGTGGACTTTGGAATTAAAAACATAGTATCACTTACATTCCCTCTGCCAAACAAAACACTTTTGTATAACTGTAACTATACATGTGTAAGATCTCTATCAGGAAAACTACAAAACTCTGATCAACAAAGTCAAGGAAGAATGAAACAGAGAGATAGTCTATGTACACGGATAGGAAGGATCAATATTGAGTCTTTCAAGGTGTCAATTCTTCCCAATTTGGTCTATACATTCAACGCAATCCTAATCAAAATACTACCACGTTTTTTTGTGGATATTGATAAACTGACTTTAAAGTTTATATGGAGAGGCAATGACCCAGAATACTCAACAAAATACTGAAGGAGAAGAAAGAAGCTGAAGGACTGATACTACCTGACCTCAAGACTTAACTAAAGTGACAGTAATTAAGACAGTGAAGTACTAGTGAAAGAAAGACAAAGGGATCGATGAAACAGACCCACACAGATACAGTCGGCTGATCTTTCACAAAGGAGCAAAGGGAATATAGTGGAGCAGAGAGTCCTTTCAACAAATGGTGCTGGAACAACTGGATGTCCATATGCAAAGAAATGGATGTTGACACACGTATTACACTTTTCACAAAAACTGGCTGAAAATAGATCAGGGACCTAACTATAAAATGCAAAACTATGAAACCTCTAGGGAATACTGACATGATGTAGGTATGGTGGTGAACCTTCTCACACAACAGCAAAGGCACAGTCTATGACAGAAGTAACGGATGAGCTGGACTTCATGAAAATGAACAACTTCTGCTCTCTCAAAGACACCGTCAAGAGAATGAGAAGACCAGACAGACTAGGAGACAGGACTTGCGAGAGACATGTGTGAGGAAGGATTGTTCTTCAAAATGCATACAAAACTCTTTCCTAATCAGAAATCAAAACTCGCCGGGCGTGGTGCTCACGCCTGTAATCCTAGCACCTTGGGAGGCTGGCAAGTGAACTGTTTGAGCTCAGGAGTTCGAGACCAGCCTGGGCAACATGGTGAAACACAGCCTCTTAAAAAAAAAAAAAAGAGAAAGTCAACAATTAGAAACAAACTGATTTCAAAATGGGCTAAAGATTTTAGAACCTCATCAAAGAAGGTACGAAAGATATGAATATAGAGATGGCAAATAATCACATGAAAAGATGCTCTGCAGTGCGTGATCAGGGAAATGCAAACTAAAAAAATGGTGAGAGCCCACCACACACCCGACAGAAAGGCTGCCACCCAGAACGCTGACATCACCAAATGCTAGCGAGGACATGGAGCAACAGGGACTCTCATTCACTGTGGACGGGAATGCAAAATGGCACAGCTGCTTTGTGAGACAATTTGAGTTTCTAAATGCACTCCGACTGTAGGATCCGGCAATCACATGCCTTGGCATTACCCTAAGGCATTAAGAAGCTATGTCCCGGCAAAAATGTGTACATGGATATTCAGAGCAGCTTATTCATTATTGCCCAAACTTGGAAACAACCAAGATTATTTTTCAGTAGATGAACAGAGAAATGAATTGTCTGATTCAGTGCTAAAAAGAAACGAGCTCTCAAGTCATAAAAAACATGGAGGAAACTTAAATGCATTTACTGGGTGGAAGGCGTCAATCTGAAAAGGGTACATACTGTCGCATTCCGGTCATACAACATTCTGGACAAGGGATAACTATGGAGACAGTAAACGGATTAGTAGCTGCCAAAGGTTAGAACACAGGATGCATGGGGAGCACAGAGGCTTACTGAGGCGGGGACACGATTCTATGCGACACCGCGGCGGCAGAGACGCGGGGACACGATTCTGTGCGACACCGTGGCGGCAGAGACGCGGGGACACGATTCTGTGTGACACTGCGGTGGCGGAGACGCGGGGATACGATTCTGTGCGACAATACAGTGGCGGATACGTGGGGACACGATTCTGTGTGACACTGCGGCGGTGGAGACGCGGGGACACGATTCTGTGCGACACCACGGTGGTGGATAGGCCATCAGACATTTGTGAAAACCTATGGCACATCCAGCACTAAGAATGAGCCCTGGGTGGCACCAGGTGGAGAACCAACACCTCCCAATCTCCACATCTGCCAGGCACTGTCTCACAGCAAGCGCACGTGCAGATTAGAGCTTCATGGTTGTTTTGAAAACTTAATATGAAAAACCGATCAGATACGAAATCCACTCATGCTGTTATACAAAATTTCAACTTTCCGTTTCTCAAAAGAGAAAAGGAAGGAAATTTCATTAAATTTAACTGTTACAGATTTTTGAATGGTCTAAAAGTTATCATCTATTTATATGACTATCTCGAACTTTAAGGAGTTACCTCTTCAAATTCTAAATCACAGATTTCCTTACAGCCACTTCAAGCTTAAAACCTGACATGAAATTTATACTCAGGGAAGCAAGTTCAAGTTTCCTATTAAAATGTCTTAAGACTTTATTTGGAACAGTTGTACAATTATTCAGGATTTAATATTTTCCCTTACACTCAGTAGTTTCTTCGCCTAACAGAACACTTCATAAACGTCGATCACACTCCCACAGGTGACTTTCTGGCTCTTTTGTGCAGAACACACACCACACTGAAGGGCTGCCCGCGTGGAGGCGCCGTTCTGGGCCGGCTTTCCAGCAGACTGCCGTCGCCGTGGGCAGGGTCAGGGGACCCGCCGGGCAGCACGGTTTGGGAGCTGCTCCAGTCAGGGCTGCAAGGACATGGCTGGTGCTGACGGAGGCTGGAGCCGAGGACAGGACGGGGCCCTTGGAGTCCCTGCAGTGGGGTCCCCGCTGCTGCATGGGGGCGGGCCAACACTGAGGCAGGCAGAGAAAAGTTCCATTTTAAGCTATTGGTGTGGATGTGCTGGTGCTGGGACCCGCCTCCAACACATGAGGGCCAAGGTGTGGAGCACGGCTGGGCAGAGACGTGGCTGGGGGTGCTGGCCTGCTGCCCCCATGGGCGATCCCAGAGCCTGGGGTAATTCTGCTGCTCCTCCAGGAACGGGGGACCCCTTGCTGTTCTGTGTCAGAGAGAACTGGCCGCATCTCCCCTGCACGCTCTGTTCACTCGCCTTCCCTCGGGAGAAGGGTTTGGGTCCTCTTTGTTAAAAAGGTCTTTTAGGACACATGGGGCGGGGGCAGAAACACATTCACCTGCCGACAACAGCAGAGGCCACACGGCCAGACCAGGTGCAGCACCAGGGGCCACGCTGGTCCTGAAGGCTGCATGCGACCCGGCCCCGCCCATCACTAGGCCCCACGCAGCCAGCGACCACCCCACCCTCCTCCCATCCTCGTCGCCCCTAGGCCAGACGCGGCAGCAGAGGTCCCTGTTGTTGCTGCCCCTGCAGGGCCATCTGCATCTCCAGGTTGGTGTAAAGAGGGCTTGCGGAGCCTCAGGAACACCCCTGTGAAGTCGGAGGGGACTCAGCCAAGAGCACAAGGGGCCACCTTGGTCCCAGCAGGACCCGCCACATGCAGAATCGTCCTCAAGGAGAAACCGCGGTGGAGGGGGGGAAGGTCCCCAGCCTTTCCCGGAGGCCTCCAGAAAGCATCAAGGCCTCGTTCAGCTGCCCCTGTCCCCAACCCCCCCACCCCCAGCACATCACTCCCTGCACATTTTGTGCCCCTATAAACTGTAGAATCTTCTGCTTTCTTTGGGTATCAACTTGTACACCTATTTTTTTTTCTGTCCAATTCATCTTACATTCTTGCTTGTGGCAAAATCGGGACTGAGGTGGGCCCAGTTCACCTCCCGCTTCTCTGGACAGGAGGAACTCCCTGGCCGGCGTCTGGTCATCCTGCGGCCTCCTCAGACTGCAGACTGCAGACCCTGGAGAACCCACAGGCGGGTTGGGTGGTAAAGCTGCCTCTTCACTTGGCCCTGCAAATAACTAACGTTTCCTAGTTAGTACAGGAAACAGTTACCCTGGGCTGGAATGCTGCCGGGTACCGGTTGCCTTTCCTCTGCCGCCATGTCGCCGTATCTTGACGACAGCACCGGGACCCCTGGGGTACTCTACCCACTGAGGACGTCTCCCTCCCTAGCCAGTCTCCATCGAAAACCCCACAGGAAAGGTTCCACACCCAGTGGAGACAGCCTGAGCCTGGAGGTCCCGTGAGAGCCGCATCCCGTGGTCGGAGACTTGTCACACCCGCTGCCTCCCCAACTGTGGTCAGGGGAGGGTGCTGTCGGAATGCAGGAGTGTGCGCTTTTGGACAAGAACCGTGGCCTCGAGGTGCAGCCTCCTGCCCGCCACACTGCGGGACTGATGCTGGGAGGAGGGGACGTGAGCTGAGGCTGCTGGCCGGGAAGGGTCCTGGTGGTGGCCACAGCCCAGCACCCTACCTGCAGTTCTCAGGCGTCCGCATCCCAAACAAACAAGGGGAGGATGGAAAAAAATGCAAGAGAGTAATTCTTCACACTTAACCGTTTAAAAATACTAGCTACAAGCCTGGTTCTTATGCCCAGAGGCAAAACCCTGAGATCATCACGCAGTTCTGCTGTTTCCATTTCTGCCATTCCACACGGTCTCGTCTGAGGGGATTTTTCTCCTTCTCTGCTTCACAGAAAAAACTTAGACTAAAAAACGTGGAGATTTTCATTACTGTTGATGTGGAGAGAGGCAAGTAAGTGTACTTACAGTTCCCTACCTGAGCAAGGAGATGAGGCAGGGCCTGGGCCTTGGCCCTTGGAGGCCTGGCAGGCCCTTCACCTGCTCAGTGCCAGTTCCCCAGGTCCACGGAGACACCTCCATCCCCTCCTGTGTCTACGTCATTCCTGAGTGTGGGTGGAGTTGGACCATCTCAGCTGGGACGTGGAGAAGGCCTGGCAGAGGAGCAAGTCAACCGAGAGAAAGGCCAAACCACAGAGGAGACAGGCCTGAGGCTCCTGGTGACATCTGGCCAACTGGCGAGCACTTGGATTCAGCCGCACCTGCAGCTACCCGCAGGACTCAGAAGAGTCAATATGTGAAGAAATACCTACTCTACTTGTGGTTTTGTTACTTGCAACTGAAAAGAGTATGATGAATACACAGCCTCAGCCTAATGCCTCACTTTTATTAAAAATTAGAGACAGAGTCTCGCTCTGTCACCCAGGCTGGAGTGCAGTAGCTTGCAGCTCACTGGGGCCTCAAACTCCTGGGCTCAAGCGATCCTCCCACCCCAGCCTCCCGAATATCTGGGACTATAGGCACACATCACCACGGCTGGCTACACTTCACTTTCAATTTGGTAATAAATCCAGAAAATGGAAGGGTTGGCTATGCTGCTGATCCACGGCTGGCTGAAGCAGCAATTCAACAGCCAAGTCTCAGAGAAAAGCTCGCCCCTGGCTGGAGTCCCCGACCTGCTGTCTGACAGAGCTGGGGCCTTGGCTGTGGTGTTACGAACACGGCACAGATGCTGGGTTTCCTCCCTCACAGCACAGCTCAGCAGGAACCGTGCTAAGAGAGGTGGGGCCGCCGACGAGGCTGCTTGGTCTAGAGACCTCAGAGCAGCGTGACCTGAAGACAGAGGCTGCCGCATGCCTGCCGTTCTCGTGGGGGGCTGCAGGGGGCTGCGTGGGGCTGTGAGCCAGACCCTGACCAACCCCAGGGAACAGCCCAGGGTCGAGCTGTGTGGCGGACGCCCCAGGGAGGGACCCCA
The DNA here is from genome assembly GCF_002776525.5 of Piliocolobus tephrosceles. NCBI lineage: Eukaryota > Metazoa > Chordata > Mammalia > Primates > Cercopithecidae > Piliocolobus > Piliocolobus tephrosceles. The sequence continues at coordinate 446,441 of NC_045451.1, forward strand.
CTTTCCACCTGTGAACGCCCTCCCAGGATCAGCGCTTCCTTTGGGCCCCTTGGGCATCTCGGGTTTAAGTTTCGTAAAAATCTAATAATTAGAAAAACAGGCCGGGCGCGGTGACTCATACCTGTAATCCCAGCACTTTGGGAGGCTGAGGCGGGCGGATCATGAGGTCAGGAGTTCGAGACCATCCTGGTCAGCATGGTGACACCCTGTCTCTACTAAAATACAAAAAATTAGCTGGGCATGGTGGTATACGCCTGTAATCCCAGCTGAGGGAGGCTGAGGCAGGAGAATCACTTGAACCCAGGAGGCGGAGGTTGCAGTGAACCAAGATCACGCCACTGCACTCCAGCCTGGGTGACAAAGCGAAACTCCATCTCAAAAAAAAAAAAAAAAAAGAAAAAAAAGAAAAGAAAAAGAAAAAGAAAAAACAATGGTCTCTCGTCTTCTTAATGTTTCAGTGCCATCTTCTGAAAAATTCCTCCTAGATAACGGAGAGTAAGCCACAGCAAGACGCTCTCCTGCTTACACCTCCACGCCCTGGTCACGCTCAGAGAAACCACAGCGAGCTTGGAGCCCGCCCAGCCCACGTCCCACGAGCGTCCGGCTAGGCAGCTGGATCCCAGCGAGGGAGGAGCCGGGTGCTCACCACTGCCACACGCCCACGTGAAGAGAACTTACAAAAAGGATTTTTATTAAATGAAAGAAAAATCTGCTTGGTGGGTCAGATATGAAATAGATTTACAGAAACTTTACATCAGGTCTCTCCAAGACATAAAAGGTCGCCCGGGAAAAGCAACGCCCCCTTGCCAGGATGCCAGTGGGAGGAGGGCAGGGTGGCAGCCCAGGTCATGTGGCGTGGACCCTGCATAGGAAGCTGCAGGAAGCTCCAGGCTGCCCGAGACTCATGGCGTTCCCCGGAAACATCCCCAGGACGGAGCGACGGGGACGTCTGTGCCGGGCTCGGCGCTGGGTGCACGCACGCTGTCCCGTTTCAACTCCTAGTCCAAAGCCGTCTCGAGGAGTGTGCTCTGGTACACAGAGGAACACACACCAACCACCCCTTACCAGGACAGCCGCCGGCGCCGGCCTGGGCCACGCGAGCCTCTGCTGAACTCTTTGGCACAGCACACCGGGGCCTCTAACACCTGTCACTATCCTGTAGTAAAACTTCTTAAAAACGCCTATTTCTGCAAAATAATGTGTTTCTGTATGTGGAGCTCTGCAAATATACGTTTCCTTTGGGAAGAAAGCCGCGTGGACCGAGACCGAGGGCTGGTCGGGGGACGTCCGAATTCTGCTGGAGGCCAGCCAGGCTCCAGTCCCTGCCGGCCGCCCGCGCTCACATGAGGTCGTTGAGCTCCGCCTCCAGTGCCTTGGCCATCTCGTCGGCCTCGGAGCTGCTGCCCTCGTCCTCGTTGCTGGACTCCCTGCTGGATTCGCTGGCGGCGTCCTCTTCATTCAGCTTCCTCTTGTGGCCTCTGCGGAGAAGCAAACGCGGTGTGATGTGAGGCGCTCATGGCAAACACACAACAACACGGTGCGATGTGAGGCGCTCATGGCAAACACACAACAACGCGGTGCGATGTGAGGCGCTCATGGCAAACACACAACAACACGGTGCG